>NW_021633837.1:0-59624 GCF_004799145.2 Neltuma alba
TTTGCAGGATGGGAAAAATCGCCATTTCAGTTTTATTACTACGTCTCGGCGGCAAGTCGAAGTTCAAAATGAAATTTTCATTGAAAAGTTAAAGAAGAATTTCTCACCTGTACCGCAATCGGGTTTATTTCTTGTTTTGAAAATGAAATAAAGAGTAAAAATTGAAAATGACTCCAAACGATCCAAATTCGTATAAGAAAACTTAATAATCACTAACTCCCAGTTCCAACACGGTCTATACGCAAGTCACATAGATCTATTACCAAGAATATCATCAAATTGATTTGATGAGTACAATTGCCTTTTTGAGGATTAAATTCACGAAATAAATACAAGAATTGACATAGAAGAGTAGGATCCGTTCTTTATTCAACCCCAGCTTCCCCACCACCAAAACAATCTCAGAGATTTTTGTTCTTCCAATTTAATGGAAGATGAATGATATCATTATTATACATATAAACGTTAAAGACAAAATCTCTGCACCTAATTTGTAGCCGAATGCTCTTGTATTTGAGCGGAGGGTTAAGTATTTGATCAAATCCCAACACTGGGATTGCCTGAACCTGCTGCTATAACTCCCATCCCACCCACACCATCTGATGCAATTGCCATAGCTTCATGGTCTCTGGGTTCTTGAACAGCAACCTTGTCACCATCCAACTCACGAACAATTTCATCAATTTGCGAAATTGATATGGCCATCTTGCATTATACAGAAATTGGCGAAGATCAAACCTGTTATCCTCTGGCGAATAACTCTGCCAGTTAAATGTAGCGTTATATACTTCATACTTAGCCAACAGTTAAAATAAATAACTTGGGGCAATCAGATTATAAGAGGGAAACTGGATTCTTTTTACCCGTTTAATAGATAATAACAGCATACCTCAGCATGATAGGAGGGCGTCAATACAGTCATTTTGTGTCGATTTATAGAATAATACTTGAAAAAGTGTTTTACTTTCTCAGCCACTTGTGATGGAGTCAGTCTGGCACCCCATCTATAGCATAGATTCTGAAACAGATTAAAGAACCAGTAAGTTATGGCTGAATCATCAGATGGGCAACACTAGACCCCCCCACAATCTTTATTGATATTCTAATTTTATAGCCACCAGTTATTACTATCCATTAGGGTAAATCAAGCAAGCAGTGAAGTTATGACAATTTAGATATTGATCACAAGGGACTTGAGATAAATGGTGTGAATCTCACTTTACCTAGTAGGATTTTAGGGATGCTTCACTCACAAATTGCATTGTCTTGTCACTAGCTGTCTATCCTAAGGTAAACAATCATATCCTTCGACTTGCATTGAAGATTTAGTCTGTCAGCATAATTGTATTACAGATAGAATGTGCACACACTGTTGAGTTTAATTGCAGATCAAGTGAACTGCACTTTGGATTAAATAACTAGTCTGCTTGTAAGAGTCTATAGTAGGTGAGCAATATTTTTTCCTTAAAATAAAAAAATTTGACCATTAAAAAGTATTTTAATTCTGACTAGAAGTTAATAAAGCAAGCCTTTGCAGTTTGCACCTAGATTTTGGTTATGTCAAACTTTCATAGAATTTCAAGGTCAAGAAATTTCTGACCATGAAGTAACTTAACCAATTCGGAAGAGCTTCTGAAAGACTAGTAAGTGAAAAACCACTTACCTGCAGTCTTAGTGTATTGTCCAGAAGTCTAAATATCGAAAACACATTGTTGGCCCCAAAAAAATAAAAAATCCAAAATACATTGGGCTTGCCATCTACTCAAATAAATGGGACAGTAATCGGTCGAAAACTCAAATATCACCTGTTCATATATTTTTGGTTCCTTATCACATTTATTTAGGTGGTAAACTAAACAACTGACAGCTTATTATCTTATACCAGATCAAAAGCGAGACAAAAAAGGAGAAATACAAATTATACCTGAAACATGGAAACTGGACCACAGCGGAAAATTTTCCGTAGCCTTCCATAACAGAGAGTTCCTCGTAAGTCATTCCCATATCCACTTCATCAAGCTATTAAACAACCAATCAGGTGTTAACAATGACATATTCCCAAATATTGACCAAGTGAACATGAACAATCAATCATTTATCTTTCAATAAATATGCATAAAAACAAATGAAGAAAAGAAGTACGGTTAAGTCCAATTATTCCTCAAACAAGCCAATGCTTCACTAATTATAGTGCTTGCATTTGTTGAAATCAATAATAGAAGTATAGAAATGTTAGATTAAACGGGCAAAAGTCTCTACCAGAAATGTCAGGTCGGGTAAAGTGTTTTTGCTCTTTATATATATATATATATATATATATATATATATATAAAATCTCCCCCTATTTTTTGCATACACGATAATAATTGACCAAACAAGGCACTGCAAACTTTTGTTATGAAAAATTTGAATTTCAAATTGGTCAAGAGATTCAAGATCAAGACCAAGAGGTGCAACAGAACATTACCTGACTGTAGTTTGAACGTATAGGCTCCAGTTCAGCTGTGGGCGGAGCTGCTTCAATATCTTTCAAAGATGAATAACCAAGATGGATGGATGCCCAACGCAAGAACGTCCGCAGATCCTGTTTGCTTATACTTCCAATGGGGTTTATATCTGCTGAGCTGCAATCGTACTGTATGAATAAATAAGATTTTGATAACTAAGATGTGATTGATCACAGACGTGAGGAATTTAAGTGTAGTATTAACAAACTTAAAAGTCTTTAGATTGTGAGATTGTGGAGATACCTTTGTTAAGTAACCACACGCAACCCCTCATCCACATTGGAGCTTCCCAAAACAAGATAAAAATCCAGGTTTGCTGTGAACCCAAGGCAACAGAGACGCTAGCATGAAAGCTAGCACCATTCTGATTCGAGCTTGGATGTTTTGTAAGCTTAAATTCTCTATATTAGATCCACCATCTACCTGCAGAAACAAAACGAATGTAATTATTTATAGCTATACAATGCAACAAAAAATATGTTAAAGGCTTCCCAACTGTAATCAGTATAAACAGCAACATTCCTTAAAAAAAACGTCAGTAAGAGCTACTTTACTAGTCTGACTGAAGCTATGTTTGGATGCAGAAATCAATTATTTGACATACCACCCACACACCATACATGGTTCTGTCATTGCAAAGTCAGCCTACTACTTAAAATAAAATTTATAAAGAAGAAGCAGAAGCCAAAAGATCAAAGTAAAAAGAATGATTTGGTCAAAGACTTGTAGCCGTATTTCATGGCAACATATTTTGCAAAGATCAATAATTTCATTCCTGCAGTTTCTTCTTGTGCTAGCTATTCAGGAAATATTACTGTTATAATCAATCGTTTCATGCTTCATTTACCTTATAACGTGGTCTCTTTCCTGTAAGTGTTTGAAACAATGATAAAAAGGCAGATACAACCCCATCAATGTTAACATCAAGGTGCCATGAGCCAATTTCATCAGCCAGCATCTTGGCCCGCAATCTGGTGGCGTCAGAACTGTAAGGAGGAAATCTCTTAGTGCAGCACATATTGGGAGGGAAATACTCCTCAAATGAACTCAATAGATCATTAGAAGGCAGCCTTCTGTTGACAACAAGATGATAGAGAAGAGAAGGAACTCGTATGATGTAATTAATGTGAAACAAGTCCTAGCATTTGCAGCTAGATTTCTTTTTACTCTACCTTTCGCTGCAAAGTTGTATATATGTATGAATATACTACTCCTTAGAAGTGCTGAAAAAATCCCTTTCCACTGTGAGAACATAAATTGTTTCTCCTTTCAAGTAATGAATTGCCATATAACATGCTCAAATTTCAACTCAGGATCTTTAAACTGAAAAAGTTTATGCTTTTAAGCATCCTTCAAAATAAAAAAACGTTTTCAAATATTGAAAAGAAGATCCCAGCAGTATAGTAGCTCAACTTCTGTAATTCTATAAATATGCATCAACACTTTTTAACAGTTCGTTCAAACTCAACCTCATGAAAAACTAAATGAGAATGATGGAAAAAGAAAAGGAAAAAAAAAACCAACAAAAGGAAAATAATACCAAAACCATAAATGGGGGTAACTGGCCTTTATATAAATATTGATGGAATATTTAGTGAAGAAAATGGATGGTAATTTGTTCAAAGGATGCCAGAGTGCGAAACATAAAATTTATGCACATGCACTTACCTATTTTCAGATCCCATAAATACAGTATAGAATACTCGTTTAGCAAATTCTCTGCTGTCAGTAGGAAATTGCCCATCTTTATAATTTCCTATTCGTATAGCATCAGCTTTAACCTGTTCATCCCCATTTGCAATTTCTGCACAAAAATATGAACCACTTACCAATAACGTTCCAACAATATAATTTGACATTTTAAAGTGAAAACTAGTTTTATATTCCACCTCTGCTGTGCTTATTAAAAAAGAAGCCGTACATTATAATAGGCCATGAAATGACATTTAAGTTCCTTGCATGAAGCTGAATATTCAGCAGGAATACAAAAGGCATCCTATTATCTTCTGTGCTCAAGCAATTTTTAAGGATTCCAATATAGGAAATCACAATAAGCAGGCCTACTACTACAACTATTGCACCGTCAGCTAATTGCAAATGACCTATTAGTGGTCATGCCCTGAAGCGAGACTACTGTTTGAAGCATTTCTTCAGACCAATATAAGCAGTCATATGACATTACATATGCAATATACAGCAACTTATACAATCACAAGTTAATTGGTAGCAGAAAGGTGAAAGGTAAGCCATAATTTGATTGCAGCTGTCATTTCATTAGATCTAACCTTTCACTACAAGTTGGCACATGCAACCAACAATAGCAGCAACAGAGGAACTATCTGCCCCACCAGATAGAGGAAGCAGGAAACCAGACGCTCCACTTCTTCTCAAGTAGTCCCATAACCAGCAACCAGGCCCAAATGCTATTTCCTCTTCTGGAGAGTGATACTTGATCTATTGAACATAAATTCCATACAGTTAAGAGGCTGACTGCCTAAATTACAATGTTCCTAAGAGATGCCGGATTCGGCATTAAATAAAATAGATAACTGACTAACTCATTGAATGAAAGCAGAATATAAGACATCTACAGTTTATAAGTTTCAGGAAAGCTCGCTTCTGAACTATCAAAATTTATTGCTTTTGACAAGATACAGACCTTATGTGGAATGGAAAGCGTCACTTTCAGGTTGAAAGGCCGACAAAGATTGTATGCTACTGCCACTGAAGGAACCCTGGTTTTACAACTTGCTTGCTCTTGAAAGGTACTGATAGACCCTCTAAGGCTGGCAACCTACCAATAAACAAACAAGTTAAGCGATCAAATCTACTGTCCATAATGGAAACCTAAATTGCCCACCTATGCATTTGTACATGGAAACACAACATATAGAATAAATTCATGATTATATACCGCATCAAGATCTATTTGAGCAGCCACAATCTCAACGTCCTTCAAAGAAAATTGTGAACCCTGAGCAACAACATCTCCATTCACCACAACACAAGCACATCCATCTGTTACAAATAAATCAGAGATACAGATTGACCATCAAGTTCTTCGTTTGAAAAGTTAAATTTTATGCAACTGACAGTATACGAGTGCAACTCCCCAAAGAATTCAACAAACCAACTGCTAAGTTAAGCAAGTATTTACACTGACAAAATGTTTTAGGTATTTCACTCTAATAAACCAAGGGCAGAAGCACAGAAAAAGAGAAATATTTTCTACCATAATAAAGGCGACCACCGTCACATCCTTGGTGGTTGCTATACATGTAAACCCCTCCACGTGTATGAGTGGCACCTATAAAAGCACGGAGGCGGACATCAAGCTTTCTGAGTTGGTGGTGACTTCCACTTGCATTCAGAAATACTTCAACACCATTTAATGCAAGCTCAGCATGAGGGGCAATTGGAGAAAAGAGTTCCTCACAAATTTCAGCTGCTATTGCCCTGTGAAGTAAATTGTAGCACTGGTAAGCATTTGACTAGACGTTGGACGAAGCCAAAACATGAAGGAATGCTATAATCGATATCTGCTGCCCCAACATTGATCTAAAAGCTTATTAGCTTATAAGTGTATTAAAGTGTAGATAAGTATGGAGCTTGCATGGTTGCTTTGTTGATTTACACGCCAGATTAAAAAGCCAAAAAAAGTGAAAGAAAGTAATATACAGAGACAAAATTCTTATGAGGATCAAAGCAAACCAAATACAGGTCTCGTGCATTACAGAGAATAATGAGTTGCACTATTCTTGACTATATTTTGCCATTAGTTTTATTTTTCATATTGATTAGAGTCCAACCAGAGTTGGGAAGGTGCATCTCAAACCCCATTTAATACTCATTTATCAATCACTCAATACTTCCACATTAGCTGCCGATTGGCCTTTACATAAAAACGACAAGCATGATTTCACTAGCTCCGACAACTGCGTATCTTTTTAAAACATATAAAAACAATGGAGGAGGAGAACGAGAGAAAACAGGAGTTGTTCAAAATTTTTGACAGAAATATATGTAACTAAACTAATGGAAATAGAGCTTGTGACTTGCTAAAACTTACGTGTCTTTAAACTGAATGAATCCGTAGCCAAAAGGAACTGACTCTTGACCCAATGCCTCAGCAATTTCGTTGGGAAGCTGAAATTCCTCAAGTTGATCTCTTCGCTTCCATGCCGTAAACCATCTAAGCTCTCTATAGTTGCCATCATTTGCGAGGGACATCTTTGGTCGTATCATAATAATCTTTCGATTCAAACATAAAACCTGACAATTGTACCGCTCCGACCCTTTGATGATCGGCATACCAATGCTACAAAATATGTCATCTGTCCAATCACCGAGCAAGATGTCTTTTAAGCATTCCCATCTGCAACCAAATCAAATTCACTCCCGGCATTAATAAAGACAGACGTAAAAGCTTTCCGTGGGACAAAAGTTTGAGATTTTCTTGCATAATCCTTGAGGATTAAGGGTAAGAGTGGGTGGAATTTCAGCCATTGCAGTTCAGACCCAATAAGCAGTACTTATACTGTAATAACGGAAGAAACATACGCAGTGACCTCAAAATTTCAATAATTTCGGAGCAAATTTCAGTAAAGGAATCACTTACGCATGGGTGACAGTGTCGAGCTCCAAGAAATGATCTTCACAGCCATAACCAGTAACCTCCAGCTCAGGTCCGAGCCTAATGACAGCGCCGGCTTCTTTAGCCTTGGCTATGGACTCTTTAATGTGCTTAGTGTTACAGTCGAAGTCCATAGCCCATTGATTGAGATTGCAAGTTGCCACCTTCAACAGCCTCATCCTCGATGGAAACGAGATATCTGAAATGGTGAAAGATATGGTTTTCTCAAAAGAATTGGAGCACGCGAGACGGATGAATATTGCGATGTAAAGGATTAGTTTGGATTCCTTATATATCGTTTTCTTTCTCCTTTGCTTTCATCCCACGAAGTTCTAATGGAACCAAAGCCTTTTGGAGCTCCTGGACCCTTGGACGGGTTTTGATTCATGTCGTTCCACACGCGCGCCCTTGGACTTTGACACTGGTGATCATACACTTGACACGTGTCCATGACCGGATCTCGGTCGTGTGCCCGTGTCAATAACGGATTAAGCGTATAGGTCTCTTCGCTGATTTTTTTTTTTTTGGTGAAGGAGGGCTGATTTTTTCCAAAAGATAAATGACTTTTAGTCTTTTAGATTAAAAAATGATTTGTACATAATCTAAAAATTGCATGAAGGGTAATTTCTTGCTTACAATTTTATAAAATTAAAAACTGTTTTATATTTGTTTGTCATTATAAAAGTAATTTATTATCTACTTACTCGGAACTTTATGATATATTTATGCATTTTAATATTAAAATTATCTAATATTTTGCATTAGATGAATTTTCTCCAAATTTTTTCATATAGAATTAAGGGAATGGAGGTGAGGGATTAAAGATAAACATAATCAACACGAAGATACGGTTTAATGAAGATAATTTTAAGATGTCCCCATAATTTTTAAAGTAAAAAAATTTCAATAATTTTGGGAAAATTTTTTAGTGGGCCTAAAGCGTATTAAAATGGAGGATACATACAATTTAGAATATAAACAGTAGTCAAGATTCAAATCATCGTATGATTCACGCATTGCTGTGGTGGTAAAAATATTTTGGGTATGGAGAAGGTCGTAGTCTCCTCGTGCAAACTGGTTTACACCCATTTTTAATTAAAAAAACTTTAAATCATTCTCAAATATATATAAAAAAAACTCTTGCAAGATATACAAGAATGCGTGAAATTAATATCACTAATAAAAAAAACTCTTGCAAGGTACATATGAAATTGTGGGAATTATATTTATTATAAGGAAAGACTCAATGCATTTCTTGGCACCGTTTCTTACTTCTCTCTTCTCATCTCTTATCAGAAAGAGAAATGCATTGAAATTTCGATGTAACTGTTTGGGCGACAAATTTGAATTCACACCTAATTTCCGTGGAAATAGTTAATATTGTTGTAATTTTTCATTCAATCAAATGAACGATATAAATTTGAAATTTTATTAATTTTAATTTTTATTCTAGAAAGTGAACATGAATTCAAATAAAGTTCATTAAAAATTACCACATTTCTTCTATAAAAATTAAAAAATTATTCTAGTTTAACATCACCCAAACCAATCAAACCAACTCCAAAACCAAATCAAACTTTTTTTGCGAAAACATACGTATCTTCTTATTAGAGTAATACTATTCGAGTTATTGTCGGTCACTAAATATGAGCACTTCTCTCAGCGGGGATTCAAACCTTGATTCGTCACATTGTGAGGGACTAGTCCCTTCCGCTAGACCTAACTCCCGTTAGTTAAACCAAACCAAACTAACTTCATCTTAAACTGAATAGGCCTAAAGGCCCATCATGCACTATCGTTAGAGAAGCCCAAAACATGGGAGAGAACTTTACCCAAAAAAAAGAAAATCCCCCACACCGGGAGAGAGTGGCTCATAGTCGTACCCGCGCATTGCCTCCGAAACCGTTGGCGCTGTGGGCGTGGTAGCGGGACATCTCGAACCGCCTAAGAAGATGACAGAAGTAGCGAGCTCAGTGGTGCACGAGGTGCTGGGACGACGGGTTCAGGATGTGGATCAGCCGATTGTTGATTACATTATCAACGTCCTCGCAGATGATGACTTTGATTTTGGAGATGATGGAGAAGGCGTCTTCGATTTTCTTGGGGAGCTACTTGTGGGTGCCGGCTGTGTCGACGACTTCTCTGAGTGTCGCACTGTAATTTCTGCACTCACATACACTCCATTTAGTTGCTTATAAATTGTAGCATGATATATTATCTTGAAAACTTCGAGCCGGGGCGGTGAGCTAATGGGCTATTATTGAGAAATTTAAAGCGTTTTGGCCTCTCTGCTTTATCTTTGAAGCTGGGTTGCGCTAGCCTTATTACTTCTTTTACCTGGCCGTCTTCCGGTTTCTTAGTTCCCCTACAAATTGCTGAATTGCTCTAGGTATGTAGCAAAATGTCTGAAAAATTTGGAAAGCATGGGTTGGTCAAAGCCAAACCAACCGTGCGAAGCCTTGCAGCACCCTTCAGAATGAATGACGGAATGGATGATGGGGTAGCTCCTAAGAAGAAGCGTGAGCCTACTGATGGTCCTTTGCTAACTGAACGTGACCGTGTGAAGCTAGAAAGAAGAAAGAGGAAGGAGGAACGCCAAAGGGAGGTAAACTTTTAAATTAGAACCTGGCCTATTAGCATTGTTTGGCATTTTTTGGTATAATCATAGACAATTAGAGAAGCAGATTTTGACTGAAATTGAACTGGATCACTTTATAAACTGATGCTATAGATTACCTCTATTGTTGGCTAATTCTGCTGTTGTTTATAATGTCGTTTACTTACACAGGCACAGTACCAAATGCATCTAGCAGAAATGGAAGCAGCACGAGAAGGGATGCCCGTTGTATGTGTTAGGCATGATAACAGTGGTGGACCCGCTGTCAAGGACATTCACATGGAGAACTTCAATATTTCTGTTGGTGGCCGTGATCTCATTGAGGAGGGTTCAATCACACTCTCATTCGGAAGACATTATGGTAAATTTTTCAGCCTTCCTTGCGTCAATAATTGTGTACTAAGAACAACAAGAAATAGATATGCTTTACAGTCTACACGGAAAGTTTAAATACCTGGTTTCTGCTTTCTGAGTTTTATTTACACTTTGATATCTACAGTTTCTTATGTATGTAAGGTTTACCTTTTTCTTCTTGCTGTCGACTTAATTATGCAGATTAGTTTCATTATATATCCCTTGCTGGCAGTGACAAAGTCTTACCAACTACACCTTTTGATGTTATTTCTTTAATGTTTAAGTCTAAATATCTGGTTAAAACTGGCGTGTTCAATTGGACTATCTATTTAATTGCAGCATGTTGAAGTCTACAGTGATTTTCAAACTAAATTAGATTGAAGCAAACATAAAAAATTTCTTGTGAATGTCAATAATTATACGGAGTTATTTGGGATTTAATCACAAGAGTTCTTTTTTTTTTTTGAGTATAACTCCTCCGGTGTCCAGCACCTTTTGGGTAACTGACTAATCCGGAGTCGCCCTAGTGAAGGGACTTCCCAGGATTCAAGCCCTAGACCTGGTGGGTACGCGGCGCCTTGCCCTCCCCTTATCGAACCAGTCGGACCAACCCTCCTGGGCTCACAAGAGTTCATTTGTCTCAACGTGTATACTCAGAGATACATTCATTTAGGTCTTTTAAGTATTAATAGCCATTTAAAATTTAAACTTATGAAATTTTCTTTGTATCAAACATTGCACAGAACTTCCATAGGTACTTGGACACTTCAGGACTTTTACTGTATTGCCAATTTGCCATGTTCATATCCATGTAAATTGTCTGTGCTTCTTGGCTATCTATCATCTCTGCCAGAGCCAGACTTGAAAGAATTTTATTATTGGCGTAATATCATTCCCAAGTCCCAGCTAACTTGATGTATGCAAGTTGACAAATGCATAACTACTTTTCATTGTTATGTGATTGAGTGACTATGAAGACTTGCTTTTGTTTTTTTTATACGCTGCTCAAATATGCAGGTCTTATTGGAAGAAACGGTACTGGGAAAACAACATTCCTCAGGCATATGGCTATGCATGCCATTGATGGCATACCTTATAATTGTCAGATATTGCATGTGGAACAAGAGGTAGTTGGTGATGATACAACAGCGTTGCAGTGTGTTCTCAATTCTGATATTGAGAGAACTCAACTTCTGGAAGAAGAAGCTCGATTACTTGCCCAACAGGTTGTGTACATTCTTTTCCTTCTTGGTATGAGCTATGAAGACTCTACATAAACATTGCTCAATAGAAATTCATTGGAGAGATTCGGCAGCAGCCTTCTGAACTCTTCTGGCTCATACTTAAACCAATCTGAAATAATAGAGGGACTCTCAGTAACATGCAGTTAAACTTCTAACTGAAGCCTGACCAACTAAATCCTAAAGCAATGGCTAAGTAACTAGTAACAGCAAACAAGCAATTACTTATTTATTATTACTCCTAAAAGCACATAAATCATCAGTTGAGCTTTTTTTTAAAAATAATTTAAAACTTCCGTATGCCCTGAAAATTGCAGCAACTGACAACGTTGTGTTTTTTCCCTGCCAGAGAGAGTTGGAATCCGGGGATGTGGCTGTCAAGAGCAATGATGCCATTTCACAGAGACTTGAGGAAATCTACAAGAGGCTTGAGTTAATTGATGCTTACTCTGCAGAGTCACGTGCAGCTTCAATACTTGCAGTGAGTTCTTAAATGGCTTGATTTATTAATTGGTTGAAGTTTCCAATTCAACTACTGACCAGCTCTGCTTATCAGCAACTAAGAAATTGATATTTTTTAAAAATATTGTTGCAAAAAGTATGATTTCAATATAAAGGAAACAAGAATCAAAGGGCAACAAAAAGAAATGGGCGTGATATTTCAAGCAATTAACAAGGACTGATCAATCTCTCCACTTGTCTGGAAGAGACATTAGCTTAACTGTTATGTGCCATACATCAAAGATTAAGATTGATCACATTTCAAAGTATGTATCCTTTTTGTTGATTTTATATAAAACTAGATTTATTGTTGTTACTTTGCGCATGCACAATCCCAGACTAATTAATGGATGATCCACAGTTATTTGGAATGATGCGGATTATGATAATAGGCATCGTATTACTAATTCTCTTCTATGCAATAAAATCTGTCCTGTCTTCATTGATTAGGATTATGTGATTAGAAGAAGTGGCAGTGTTTGGTCATGTTATTACCATTTGTAATGCTAATCTTCCTGCATGAAACTGTAAATGTTCACCTTCCTTTGGTTTTCATAATTACTGAAGCAAAATAATTGGTATTGTGCCTCTCAAGTACAAAATGAAATACCAGGGTTATGGAGAAGTGCATACGTACAGTTGAAATGAAAAATTAATATTTATGTTTATCTGCCTTTTGTGTTGCTTGAATTTATTATCTCGCTGATGAAGAATATTGTTAGGGCCTAAGCTTCTCTCCTGAGATGCAAAAGAGGGCGACAAAAACTTTCTCTGGAGGATGGCGGATGCGAATAGCTCTTGCTCGTGCACTATTTATAGAACCTGACTTGTTGCTTCTTGATGAACCTACGGTGAACTCTGCCATCTGTATATACTGCTTCATGCCATAATTAATTGATCTTGAGAAAAATTTAATATAATTCAATTTTATTTCAGAACCATCTTGATCTTCATGCTGTCTTATGGCTGGAGTCTTACTTGGTTAAGTGGCCAAAAACGTTCATAGTTGTTTCTCATGCTAGAGAATTTTTGAACACGGTAATATGC
This sequence comes from Neltuma alba, assembly GCF_004799145.2. Lineage (NCBI taxonomy): Eukaryota > Viridiplantae > Streptophyta > Magnoliopsida > Fabales > Fabaceae > Neltuma > Neltuma alba. The sequence goes on from NW_021633837.1 coordinate 12,901, forward strand.
TTCTGCATCTTACTTTGATCATTTGTTGCTTGGTTGATCAATGTATTTTCTCTGGACTTGACTAGATCAATCGTTTTGCATTTCTTGTGATCAAAACTGTATCTTAGGTGGTGACTGACATAATTCACCTACAAGCTAAGAAGTTGACTACTTATAAAGGGGATTATGATAACTTTGAGAAGACTCGAGAAGAACAGCTTAAAAACCAGCAAAAAGCAGTGGAGGCAAATGAACGTGCAAGATCTCATATGCAGGTTTCCCTCTCCCTCTCTCTCTCCATATTCTTTTTCCTTCTAGTATTTGTCCTTAAAAAAATTTGTGAAACCAAGTCGTTATATCTGTTAGACAGCTTGTGATTTAGAAGTTAAAATTTGTTTTTGTGCAGCAGTAATGTTGGAATATATAATTCTGCGGTGATGGCGTGATTGCCTTTCTGATTTCTTCTGTCCATTATTGTTTATTCATAGAATAGAAGAATGTGATATTGCATTAGGTTCTCTTTCTATGATCTTAACTAAAGGTTGCTTAACCTTTGTATGCAGAACAATTTTTTTTTGGGTGATATGCAGCAGAACTTGTTGTGCATGCCTGTCATTTTTTTCTAGTTTGTATTTGACATGTGGTATTTTGCTTTGCTGCCAGTCTTTCATTGACAAGTTCCGTTATAATGCCAAGAGAGCATCGCTTGTTCAATCAAGAATCAAGGTAACATTTTGTTATTATCTGTTTAACTACCTATAGTATAAAAATAAAATGCTAGAAAGTCATAAGTTGATGTCTCTCCCATGCCTCATTTTCCCCAGCTTCATGGTTTAGTTTATTCTAAGTTTTTAATTAGACAATCATTTATATTCAAGCATCTGAAATGCTTTCTCTTTTTACAACTTTTGCAGGCTTTAGACCGGATGGGTCGTGTGGATGAAATTATCAATGATCCTGAGTATGAACTGCCATTATTTTCTTGCTCATTGTAGCAAAACATGCTTCCTTATTATCTTTCTTTCAGTTTTATTACAACGTTCTTTGTCTGGTGGGTTGCAGCTACAAGTTTGAGTTCCCAACGCCAGATGATAGACCTGGTGCACCAATAATAAGTTTTAGGTAGGATGTAATTCCCTTCCTCTCTCTCACTTATGCGTATGCATGACATGAATCCAGCTGTAATGTTTGACAATGCTTTTTGCCTTATTAATTTCCAATGGAAACTTATTTTCAACTTTCACATGTAATTGCAGTGATGCATCATTTGGTTACCCTGGGGGCCCAATTCTATTTAAGAATTTGAATTTTGGGATTGATCTTGACAGCCGTATTGCAAGTAAGATAGCTTATCCTAGGAAAGCTTTAGCGCTATGAAATTTTGAATACTCTGTTCATTTGAGATATTCTATGCTATTCATATTAGCACTTGCCAGTGTTCATGTTTATGATTGCATGACTTCATATGCTGTATTGTATTTCTTGACAAACTAGTAGTAAGTAGATTTGTGGTATAGGAGAATGTTTCTATATAATAATAGGACAGCTTCTTCATTTTGTTTTTTCAATATTATAGATTGTGTTCTATTTGCTTATGCAGTGGTTGGGCCCAATGGTATTGGAAAATCTACCATACTCAAGTTAATTGCAGGGGAACTACAACCCATTTCTGGGACAGTTTTTCGCTCTGCCAAGGTATTATATGACATGGGCAATTGTTAGCGCATATCTTTTCTAGTGATAAATATTGCTTATTTATATCATGTCCAAAAAATTGCAACACTCCCATTAGACATTGTTGGCTTAACTTTCATTTTGGCTCTGAGCAAGTCAGCATGAAGTTCAAGTCTATATTTGGTTTATAACAATCAGACATAAGTTGTGTATAATGATCCAAGAAGAGGTAAATTTGAGGAAAATTAATAATCTAGTGATTTTGTCTTTTCCTATTTCTCTCTTTTGATTGGGCAGGACCATATTGTACTGTTCTCACTTCTCAATTTTTATAGTAAAAAGAGTTGCTGAACGTTTGTCTGGACAGCAAGAGTCTCTTCTTGCTCTGCTAAGCTGTCTTTTCTTCCCTTAAACTTATTTATTGGCATTCACATGCTTTTCCTGGCCACAGGTTCGCATAGCAGTCTTCAGTCAGCATCACGTTGATGGACTAGACTTGTCTTCAAATCCCCTTCTGTATATGATGCGCTGCTATCCTGTAAGTTCTTGCCGTATGGAATAATTAAATCTAAGATTGTTTCTTTGGGCATCTCTTCTATGTTCTAGAAGTTGACTACAGCCGCAGCCTCTTCTCTTCTAATCAGTATTTATTTCATGGGACAAGCACAAAGATGGTTGAAATAATTTGGTTAGAGCAATAGAAAACATCATTCTCTCAATTTTTCCCATAAAGAAATGCATAAGTGCCTATTTTGGTTGCATATTTTGTTGTTTTGTAGACAGTTTACCTATTTGTAGGGCTCAGATCAAATCTACATGGCCTTTGGGCTGATAAAATGGCGGTTTTTATGCTACGTAGTACCTGCGCTTCTGACTTGAGGGTGTCAATGAATTCTTTTATATGGACTTTCTCCAGGGTGTTCCTGAACAGAAGCTTCGAGCTCACTTGGGCTCTTTTGGTGTAACTGGAAATCTTGCGCTTCAGCCAATGTATACACTGTCAGGTCCTGCGTGCATAGGACTAGTCTTGTATCATGATTCTTTCTCCTTTGAAATGTTCTATTGATATTTGATAATTGTGATAAGTGTTAGGGCAGCTGAATTAATTGTTGCAGGGCATTACTGATATTCGGAGGTGTCATTTTGTTTTTATTGCTGAGTATATTTCTTAATGCTATACTAGGGGGACAAAAAAGCAGGGTTGCATTTGCAAAGATAACTTTCAAGAAACCACACATAATATTGCTTGATGAACCTTCCAATCACCTGGTACGTTACAGCCTCTCCAATCTTCCCTTGTTTGTTTGCTTCTTGGTAGGTCACTTTTTCAGCTAAGATAAAAAGGCAACTAGTTGTCTCTTACGTCTTGTTGGAGCGAAATTTACGGATTCTAGAGTGAGTTTTCAGGCTTTTTCCCATTTAGCGTCATTATTATTCAGCTTGATCGGGTTGAATTTAAGAGATGGAACGAGCAGAATGTTGTCTATTGGAAGTGTTTAATGCCAGAATCTGGAAAAAAATCAGTTACTCGAATAAACCATTGGAGGAAGTCCTGCAAAAAGACAAATGTATCAAAAGGTCACCCACTATTACAACACCCTACATCTATTTATACGGGAAATGTATAGCTGAACCAAATAAACTCCTAAGCACTATCTGAAATAACTACCCATTACGTAATTGTGGAATAAGAGGTGATCACCTCATTCTCCCACCATGTCCACTATTGCTTGGACCATTGTCTTCCGCTCACTCACTCTATATCTTCTATCCTTGTTCTTCTCTGTTGCTGTTTGTGTTTAATGTTTGTTGGGGTTGTGTGACATGTGGAAATCCCATGTAAATGTTATATGTTTATAAGATCCATGCGCTCTTGTCAAGGAGGATCTACTCGGCTGCCTTTGAAAACTTAGGTTGAACTTGAGATTAGACTGATGAACTGAAGCGATCATGAAACCATATAGTTATGATACCGTTAATAAGTATTGTAAACAATTTTTTTCAATCTTTAAAGTACTTGATTGTGACGGTGGGGTGCTGTGGCACCTCATCAGATGACAAGATAAAAATACTATTAAGATATTGATTCTTGGAAAGAAACTAATAAAATCCGGATTGCGACTTCTGTATTAAGAAAACATAACTTGTACAACCCACAAATTGACTGAAAATGTGTTATGTAGGACTTGGATGCTGTTGAGGCGCTAATTCAAGGTCTTGTGATGTTCCAAGGAGGCATTCTAATGGTATGTATATGGTCGTCAGTTCTCCTCAGACTCCCAATTGTGTTAATTGCAATCGATGATTCACTATCATTTAGACTGCCACTGACAATTTTGCCGCGCAAATCAATGTCTGCTTTTTGGCAGGTGAGTCACGATGAGCACCTAATATCGGGAAGTGTGGAGGAGCTATGGGCTGTCTCCCAAGGAAGAGTTAGCCCATTCCAAGGCACTTTCCAAGATTATAAGAGGATACTCCAGTCATCATAGGAGAGTGAGTTGGTAAACAATTTTTGTGGCGTGCAGCCATTTACAAATATTTATGGTGTGATCTCACATTGCCGTAGATGGGAAATGGTAACATGACACATTCAGTTGAGTTTCCCATTTTATATATTTTTGTCATTACCTTTTCACTTTTGATAATGTTCACAGCCATAGGTTGAGTTTTGAACAGCTGCAACCTATTCATCCCAGGAAGAAAAGTTTTTGTAATACTGTAATTTTGCTCTGTTTGGCGTTACGACGATGATAATGGGTGGTGATTTGCCAGATAAAATTCATATTAGTGGAAACTTTAAATTAACTGTTGAGCTGACGGATGTTGGTATTATAATTTATGGCGACATGCTTAATAATCGATGTGATGTGACTTAATTCCTCCGTGAGGATTGAAAGATGAAAGGCATGTCTTGTTCTCAAATTTAATGGCTGCTTATCTCCAATGCTATGAAAATCAGACTAAGAATAGACAGTCTGTTTGGCATGGCATTTTGGAGGGAAAAATTAAGTTACAAGTGTAATAAGTCAGTCTGTAAACTTGAGAGTTGTTTGTTATAGCATTTGGCCAATGTGACTTATGGGTTAAAAGCTGTTTTTTAAAACACTATTATGAAAGCACCTAAAACTTATTTAAGACTTGTGTAAAAATAGTTTTTTGAAATTAAAAGACATTTTTGTCCTTATTGTTCTTATACTTTTTATATGTTCTTTGTTTAGTTATTTTTTTCAATATTCTAAAATTAACGGTTGTTATAATATTTTTAATTTTTAATATTATTTTTCATTTTATATTTACATAAATTATATAGAATATATCATCCAATTAATTATGTAATATTATTTGGTTAAAAATTTTCACATTAATATTATTTCTAATTTAAATATATTTTATTAATTGAATATAACCTTTTCATTTATCCATTTTGATCGTTTTGTAAAATAAACTTACTTATTTAATTATAATCCAAATAATTTTTTTACTTTACAAACTATTTTTTATAAAAGTCAATTCATCTATAAATCACATTATCCAATGTAATTTTTACCTAATCTTATTTGTTTAAAAGTCAGATTAGAAATAAATTATTTTTTCTATTGCTAATTTAAAAGAGCCAGAATTGGTCAAACTACTAATTATGATTAGATCATGATAGAGCTGTGATCATGCTAGTTGTTAATATATTAATTCATATATTTTAAATATTATGTCCTCAAAATGAAACAAATAATCTTCCATAATCATAAAAAATCACTAATAAATATAAATAAAGATATATAATAAAAAGGAATATTAATAATTACCTCAGACTATTGATGTATGAGCTTAGGGGAAATCTTGATTCTAAGTTATATTTATTAATTATTTTTAAAATTACTCTTATTGATACCTTTTTAACAAAGGAAAGTGAGGATATTAAAAAAGATAATTAGAGTATTTTATAAAAATAATATCATATTTATTCTAATTAAATAACTTATCTAAATTTTTTAATCTATTTAACTAAATAGGTCTTATATTAAATATCAGAAGAATATTTATGATTTTAGAATATACATATACGCATATCACTTGCCTATTGGTCTATTGTTCCTTGTTTGCCATTGCTTGTTAGCTGTAAATATGTACTAGTTCTTAATATAAAAACTAGTTGACTAATTTAAGTAAATTAATTAAATTAGTTATTTGTAATAAATATATACTGTCTTTCCTTAAAATATTCTTATTAATCAAGTGCATTCACTATAACTACTATTATTACAAGGACTATTTTAAAAAAAAATAGATAAATATAAAAGACAAAGTGAATTGAGATCTTTTATTTAAAACCAAAATAAAAGTCAAACGAGGTCTTATATTAATAATACGAGGTAGTATAAATTATCTTCGGTTTTCTCAGCGTTCCAAACCCGACATGTGACCCCCTTCTCTTTTTTTTTCAGTCGAACTTCTTGGTCGAGTCTGTTCCTCGTAACAGCTCTAAATTGTTTACTCCATTAAATTAAGTAGAAGGAATCAAATTAAGACAGGCGTGATGGGTGTCTTCCTTTCTAGCTAAGAATGCTATTATGGCGTGCAGGGTTTTTTTTTTCCATATCTTTTCTCGAGAAAAGTTTCAGGAGGGAGGTTGAAGTCTTGAAGATGAGGGATGGTGACTTGGCAGCCAAAAGATGACTGAGTTATGAGTTGGAGAAGGATTATTTTCTGAAAAATGAGAAAAAAAATAAGGGTTGAATTTTAATTAAGTAAAAAATTTAAGAATTGAATTGCACTAAGTTAGCTTATAAATGGTTAAAAGTTAAAAGACTAAAAAGATTAAAAGATTAATTTTTAAAAAAATGCAGGAAGCGGACGCCAATATGGGACGAGATGAATGAGTAGTTGGTTGGTGAGGCAGGAATGAGGGGAAAAAAAAAAGAAAGAGTTGGGAAAGATAAAATGGAATGAATGAGTACGACAGGCCTGGGCAAAGGAGTAATTTACTAATTTAGTACACACCAGATCTTGCTTCATTTTCGGCCGACACAAGAAAACTTAGCTTCGAAGAAGATTGGATCAATTTCGATCTGATTCCGTGGCGAAGGATGGAGAATACCAACAACAGCATCATGTCGAGGGAGAAGATCGATCAGATGACTCTCTGGTTGGGTTCCACACTTTCGTCGGCTTTCTTCTCCTCCCTGGAACGCTTCTCCTGCGTCAACGTCTCCACCCATGATGCCGACTGTGATGCCGATGATGACGATGCTGTTGAGATCCAAAATTCCGCCTCCGCCGCCAAATCTACTGGTCCTCAGGTCAAGGACGTTTCTGACCTTCCCGTTTGAGACAACCTCCTCCTTCCTGTATACGTCTTTCCCTTTTATGTAGAAGTAAGGGGTCCATTCATTCTAAGCTCATCTTCTGGTGGAGTGTGAATTATAGTTATAAATACATGCATATATCCAATTCTGTGTTGTCATGTGATTATGAAGTCGATATTCCTGATTTTCGTCGTATTACCGCTGCGGATCATCATCTTGTATCTTTAATGAATCAATCGTTTATTTCATGATTGTTGCTGCTATGTACATTCATGACTATCATTCGATTCGTTCTCCATTATAGTTAATACATTTGATTTCATGATTGTTTCTGAACCTTTCCTTCCTGATCCAGCCTTGGGTTGGAACCAATGTCATGAGCCAGCGCAAGGAACTTCTATATCATTAATTTTTTTTCTTTATACTTTTTTGTGGGGTCTGTGTCTCATGAATCTAATTCTAGAACTTTACGCGTTTTAATCTATCTTCAAATGTGGACGTGGACATATGTTACGTAATTTGGGGAGTCTTTTCGCTAGGCTAGGTCACTAGAATAGAATGATATGACATGATTTATTTATTTGAATTGGACTTGTGTAATTTGCGAAGTTTGAATTTGACTAGGGATGACGAACACCAGTCTGGTAGGAATTTATTAACGAGAAATATGAAAAGCTGTTTTTCCCTCTTATATTTGTCCCCTGAAGCCATTGGGTCTGGTTTTCAAATGGTGATACTAACCATGGTGAGAATTATAGTAGAACTGGGGCGAGAAGTTTGGCTGGAGTTGCTTCAAAAGTGTGGTGGGAAAATAAACTAACTTCAAATTATTGGGCCAGCAATTTGACTCTGGTGATTGAATATCCTTTTATGATAGGAACATATCTATCTTATGATTAGTTAGCTTCACTTTGCTCGCAACAACATATTGAAAAGTGAGTAACCTGGTAAAAATGGTTTTAGTTAGAGGCTCAGGATGTTAGATCATGTACTTTTTTATATATTTGTGCTAAGTGTGCATATGAAACAGTTGGAGGCTGAAAAAGAAGTGGGCAAAAACTCAGTTCCCAAAATAGACTAAAGTTTCAGAATATGCCCTGAGATTGAAAGTTAATTCTTGGAGAAGTTGACTTTTATTCTGATTATTAGCCTAGGAAAAGTAGTCGGGCAAAATAACCTTTACTCTGGTTATGGAGTTGCTGAATTTTGGAAGCGAATGTCTCTGATGAGAGGAGGTATTTCTCTAAGATGTTGCAAATTTAGAGCATGCAATATGATTGTATTATGAGTTGATATCTTTATCCCCTTTGCTTTTTTAGGATTCATTCTAAGCCTCTTTCCTTGCTTAACCTATTACATGTGTTTAAGTGTGTGAATCACTCGATATTGTACCTTTGAATGTGTAGTTTGCTTTGCTAGGTAGGAAATCGTCACTTACTGAAACAGAAAGAGTTAGAGGAGATAAAAGATGCTACCATGCACTTGCTATTGCTAGGTGTAAATTCTTCCTTCATATTCGTCATTTAGAGCTTCTCTGGCAGGTGTAATTCCAGCGTCCTAGTTTTTTAGACAGAACTATTTTACAGCTTTATAACTACTATTAGACCCTTGAATATAACACTAGATGAAGAGTAGAAACGTAAGTGGGCGTTTTACCGGTTTGCTTAATCTCCATTCTCCTTCCAACAGAGAAGCATGACTATGCACCGTCGGATAATATAAAGCTTTGCTCTCTTCTCCTTCAAAACTCTACCCTTGGGCTCCTGAAGATGTTTGGCTTGCTTTCTTGAAGACGTAGGAGTTTCCATGATCTAGTTTCACTTGCTCAACTTCATACTCACGGAGAATTCTTCTTTCGCACGGATTATAAGAGGTTTCTCGGTAGTGGGAGGGAGGTAGGATTTGCCGGAGTTAAGTTTGAGTTTGCTTTGAAATCAGCAAAATAGTGAGAGTGAATGGGAATATTAATTCGAGTTAGCTTTTTCGGTCAACCAGGAAGCTGAATTTCTGCTTTTAGTCGCTGTCTTGGGCTTCCCTGGTCCCTACTCCTGCGTCCGGAATCCCAGGACTGCTGTTGTCTGTGCTCTGCTTCTTTATTTACTGCCTAAAGACAAATAAACCACTTAGGTCCTGTTTGTCATGAAACATTGAAAATGAGAGATAAGAATTATGATTAGGATTAAAAATATCATTAAAGAGTATTTAGTATAAGTAATTTCTTGTTATATGGGATTAAGAAATCCCATATAGGTGGAATTGAAGAATACTACTTCCTCTTATGGTATTCCTCAATCCCACGTGTATGAATTTGTCCAATCTCAAGTAATAAGCAATTATTTATACTAAAAACTCTTTTAACATACTTCTTTCAATCTCAATCATAATTTCTACTTTTTTTTCTAATGTTTCGTACTAAACATAACATTAGGCACTTAACCGAATAACTTTATGAAAACTCATTTGCCTCTACTAGAATTATAATCTTTCACTGCCACGCCATTTCTAGTCTATCTTGGTTTCTTGAACTTTTCTTGTTTTTTTTTCCCCCCCTTTTTAATTAAATATATTATCCCCATTTCGGACACTTGTGTTTTATTTGATGCCTAACTTCCAAACATTCTATACTAAGGATACACACGCATGCATGTGTATATGTATATTCGGTGAGAGGGCAAGGATATGCCTTTAGATTTGGATATCTTGGTGAGCGAGTCTGTGTTGTGGGGATGCATTTTACCACCAGTAAAACAGAGTACCCCCCGCGAGTAATATAACCTGTCTTCTATTAGGGCAAACCTGCCAGTGAGCTCCATTGTGGTAGAAAATAAAATTATTCTGGCTTCAAGTTTGAATGAGGCTGAGTAACAACACATCTCAACACCTGTTTTGCTCATCGTGCCATTGTGCTTTGTGTTTTTCCTATGAAGTTCAGTTTTATTATTCTAGTCTAGAGCGTTGGAATCTTCTTATATTATTTTATGAGGATTATATGTATCAAATATTCCGATGAGCCTAAGATTTTTTTTCCCCCAGTTTTGTTAGATTTACGTTTTTTTTTGGGAAAAAGACACTAAAATACCCTCAGAATTGCTAAATGACAAAAGATGGTAGGTAAATTTTAAAATTGCAATTCAGACCCCAAATACCATTTTGAAATTTTCAAATTTTATAAAATTACACAAATGCCCTTTATTTTTTTTTTAAATACTGCCACATCAGTAATTTCGGCCGCTGGAGCTCCGACGCCGGTGACCCTGCCGGCGACCAACCACCGGAGCTCCGGTGACCGGTTGCTGGAGTTCCGATGACTACTCTTTTTTATATATTGACTATTCTTTTTTAGCTATTGACTACATGTATTTTTAAACTCTAATGACACATTACCAGAACTCCGGTGACTGGTCAGGGGAGTTCTAGTGACTACTTTTTCTTATGTATTGACTACTCTTTTTTAGCTATTGACTACATTTATTTTGAAATTCTGATGACTACTCTTGCTAAACTATTGATTACTCTAGTAATGCGATTTACTACGCTTGTGTAGTCAATAGCTATATGGAAGTAGTCACTAACAGTAAGGACAATGTTGTCATTTTACAAGATTTAAAAATTCCAAAATGGTACCTGGGGTCTAAATTGGGATTTTAAAATTTACCTACCATAAGTTGTCATTTAGTAATTTTGAGGGTATTTTATTGTCTTTTTTTCTTCTTTTTTTTACCAGAGAGTTAGATTTACTTGGTTATTATTGCGACTGCATATATACATAAAATTAACTAATTAATTAGGTAGTCGGTGTCAATGGTATTTTAGGGAATTGAAATTTTTTAAGAATCCTTTTAATATGTGAATTGGGTTAGGTCCAAAAAACACAATAGAAAAATCTGCCAACATAACGAGAAAAGGATTCGCAAATTCTGCAGGAAAGTCTGACATACAACCAGACGGAGGGTCACTAGCAGGTTGGGTCAAAGAAATTAGTTTTCATAACGTAATAAATCAAAATTCAAATTCTGACTCGAAGATATTCTCCAATATATCTAAAAAAAATTACATGTACCTGAAAAAAATCAGGCGGAGGGTTTGGCATGTTTTGCACTTGTAGATAGTATGTCTCATAATGGATCCGGAATAATCGGGCATCCCATGGCCCTTGACGAACTGACCCGACCCATAAATCTTGTGGATTCAGAAGATTAACTTAGGTGTTCTCTGGTAAAAAAAAAAAAAAACTTCGTTGTTTTTTTCCCCTTGCAAGTGATTTTTTTTTATAACTCACATGTCACTCTTGTATTATTTTGCTCCAAAATCAATATAAAATCAAGAGTAAAATGCACTTTAGCCAATGTTTAACACTAAGAATATTTCGTTAGAAATTCTAAAATACTTAATTTATTATTTGTCATTATGTTGAAAATTTAAAAATTATCAGTTTACCCTCCTAATCGAATTCTGTTCTCTCCCCCAAAATTTAAAGAAATTTGAATAATTAAGTAGGGCGATATTTAAATAAATATGTTTTTCAAAAATTATTGTATAAAAATTAATAAGATTTAAAAAAAAGCATTAATTATATTGATTAATTTATGTCTTATTACATTAAATCCTATTTTTTTGAAATATTAGTTTAGCTGAATTATATATTTAAACATTAAAAAATAAAGATTACAAAATAAATAAGCTTAAATGAATTGGAAATTTAAGTTATCATTAAAAAATTTAAAACACAGAAATTAAAATATTTTTTTAATAAATGAATCTTAAATAATAGTATCTATGTTTAAATTGGGATATTGTAGTTTAAAATATGTAACTTAGCAATTAATTAAAGGTTAGGGTGGAGGAGAGTGGAATCTGAAAAACATAATAGGTTTTAAAAATAAAAATAAAAATCCATGGTGAAGATAAAATATAGGAGCATCTGTATATTTTACTCTAAAACCAAACATGCACGTGGTTAGTGAAAATATAGGGAATACAATGATGACTTTCATAAATTATTAATCATAAATATAAAAAAGTTGATACTACCTCCGGTCCTTAATATAAGATCCCGTTTGACTTTTTGTTTGGTCCTAATTATAAGACCCCAATCCATTTTGTCTCTCATATTTATGTATTTTTTTTCCAAGATAGTTCTTCTAATAATGATAGTTCTAGCCAATACACTTAATTAGCAAGAATATTTTAGGAATGACAATACTTATTTATTACAAATAACTAACTTAACGTACTTCCTTAATCTCCTCAAATAAGTCAACTGAGTCTTATAATTAGGAACGGAGGTAGTATTACTGTACAGTTCATAAGTTATAACAAACAGTGTAATTTGACTAGAATGCTGACCCTGTGCATTGCATAGGTGTATATTCGGTAACTAGCTTGTGCATTACGCGGACGTCTCCTGAATATTAGCTTATGTGATTTCACATGGGATATGTGACAAGTTACAATTACTTGTAAAATAAACATTTCGAAAAACTAATACAAAAAAAAAACATGCAGTGTAAGTTAAGTTATTGCCATCAAATCTCTCCAATATTTTTTTGGTAAATAAAAAATTTAGATAAATTGACTCTCGGCACTTCACCAAAACTAGAATATATCTCTAAAATTTCACCAATACTTATTTAAGAGAGTATCTCATTCAAGGTCCTTCAATACAGTTAACAAAATGAGGGGCTCCAACAACCACCGGCCGTTTAGCCTAGTGGTATGGGTGTGTGTGGGGTGTGTGTACGGGTTCGATCCCGTTTCTTGTAACCAAAAAAAAAAAAGAAGGGTCCCAACAATTCTCAAATGTCATTGCAAATCCAAGATCCTCGATCAAAATAAAATTTTGCAATGTAATCACCAAAATGGCCTTGTTTTTGTGAAAACAAAAACAAAAACAAGAGTACAAAACACTTCACAGTCGCCACCGTCACCACTGAAACCACTGTTGAAGGAGGCCGCCATCGGGCCGGGTCAACTGTGGTCGACAATGCTAAAGTGGTAAAGGGTATTTGAATTTGTGATCCATTGGCTTGCCAAAAACACTTTTCACCATTCAATAAACAAAACCACTTGGTTATCTTATAAAATAATACACACACATATTATAATTTAGTTTCCAAGTCTTTCTATGGAAGTTGTTGGTTGCGAAAGAATTTTTGTCAATTTTTCATAGTAAAGTTGTCAAAATTCAAAGAACAATTTGTCAATATTCAATGAATGAGTTGTGAATAGTGTTGTCTAAAAGTCCCTTGAGAAATTTTATCAAAATCCAAATTGCTAAAATCCGAATTTCAACTCGTCAATATTTAAAAATCACTCAAATGATCTTGTTAGAATCTGAATAATAACTTATCAATATTCAGAGAATAAGTTGTAAAATCAAATCAAAATTTAAATTACAACTTGTTAATATTCTAGAAACTAGTTGTATAATCAAATGCTTGAATTTTTATTGAAAGAAATGTTTAAATTTAGTATTCAATAATATGTTAAATATGATTGTTTTTAGTTAAAAAAAATGACTATACATAGGAAAAGTAAAAAGCCTTGCTTGTTTAATAGCAAAAAATATTTTGGGGGAACAAATGTTCATTTTCAAACCCATGACCACAGTTACCCTCATCTTTGACGACATTCGTGAGTTTCTTTCCTTTTTTTTTTAAAAAAAGGTTATTTTAGTAATTGCACGGAAGAATTTAATTTCAATTAATTAAAGACATAACTAACGCGTACCAATCCCTTTGCACGAATGCGATTCTCCCATTATTTAACCTGGCCTCCTCAAAAGAGTCATTAAACAATAATGCACTTAACTGGTCTTGCATGCGTGAAGAACCATCTGCTGCAAGCGCCAAGGCAAAAGCTTTTTCATTCGGAAATAAAGAGCAGTAGCCAATGAACATTAGACAAATGGAAGGAAACAGACAGTAAGGACACGACACACGGACACAGCATTGAAGAGAGGGACGTTGGGAGTTTTCAAGGAAGAAGCCAATTGGCGGCTTCGCAGAATTGAGACGCTTCTCTGACTCTTCAAGTCGTTAAACATGCCTGCTCCTCGCATCGCAGGTTTGCCCCCAACAATGGCTGACCTTCTATTCTTTTTTCGCAGACAAAATTTTCAACTTCATCTACTATGCTCACTAGCAATCATTGTGGCTGTCGCAGAATCTTCACCCGCTTGTTCTTTGGACCCTGACCTCGTGAAGCCCTCAACCCCACTTGTCTCCTTCCTCGAACGCGTACAGGAAACCGCTTTAGCCACTGTGGGAAAATCTAAATTCGATCCGAAAACATACGTGGATTTGCCCTTGAAGTTCAGCTTGTCGGAGACCGAGGAGGCATTTGATAAACTTGCTAGGTCTGCTAATGGCTCCGTACCAGCCGACGAGTTGAATGGTTTTATAGAAAGATACTTTGATGGTGCAGGGGACGACGTGGTATACTACGAACCAGAGGATTATGTAGAAGAGCCAGAGGGATTCCTGCCAAAAGTTGATGATCCAGAGGTGAGGGCATGGGCACTGAAGGTCCATTCCCTTTGGAAAAACCTGAGTCGCAGAGTGTCGAGTGGGGTCAAAAGCCATCCCCATTTGCATACTCTTCTTCCTCTGCCTGCTTCTTTCATCATTCCTGGCTCACGCTTTCACGAGGTTTATTACTGGGATTCCTACTGGATAATCAGGTTTCTTTATCGTCTAAGTTTTTATTCTGTAAGGATTTGCCCTCCTAATTCAATCCCAGGAAAAAAAAAAACCTTGGGAATCTGTAAAAACTAAAAAGTGAGATCAAATCAAATATTAAACGAAATACTCTGGGAAAAATGAATTACCATCACTGTATTTTGAACTATGTTACTTAAATTTTCTGAAAATTGGATCCCGAAGAAAACTATTTATCTTTCCAAGTCTACTTTCCCGAGGAGCTTGGAGAAATCTCCATTTCATACCAAGCGTAACTATATAAATTTCGCTAGTTTCTTTTAAGTAAAAAGGTATTCATTTTGTTCATTACTTTCTTATCTCATCAACATTTGGTTGAAATTGTCTCAAGGATCATTGCTTATGCTCTGAGATGCAGGGGCTTACTGGCTAGCAAAATGTACAAGACAGCCACGGGAATCGTCACTAATCTTATTTCTTTAATAGAGGAATATGGATTTGTGCTTAATGGTGCAAGAGCCTACTACACCAACAGAAGGTATTGTTATCCCATTTACTCTTCTTGCTGTTCTTGTTTGTTGTTGATCTGGAAAGTAATTTCAGAGGATTGCAAATTTCTATGTAGTTAAATTTTTTTCATATTCGCTTTCGAAATCATTATATGTTGTTGAGTGGTAAAAATCCAAACCTGGAGTTCATTTTAGGATGTTGTAGATGCTGAACATGTATTTGCATGCTAATTTTTAATGGGTTTATTCTACCATTCGTTCAATTATACGCTAATAGTTAAGTAAAGTAAATAATGATAATTATTTTACTGGTTCATTATGTAGTCTTGTAATCTTAAAATAATTCGGTGGATAAGTTGGGTAATGATTTTTACTGTGCATTCATTTTACCTAATGTTATTTTCAGATTGTATGTATCGAAACGTATTCGTTTTCTTATAATTCTTTCCCCACAAGAGGAAATAACAACTACAAGCTTCATTATGATTTTTGCAGCCAACCTCCCCTTTTAAGTTCTATGATTTATGAGATTTACAATAGCACCGATGATATAGAATTGGTCAAGAGATCGCTTCCTGCGCTATTGAAGGAATATGAATTTTGGAATTCAGGTATCATAGCACAACTGGTGCTTCAGCTCCTGGACTTGATAGTTTATTATCTGTGATTGGATTATAGTTTGTGATATAAATTTTTCTTTTTTTATCCAAAATTCATGGTTTTTTTTCTTTTTAATTATCTTGCAGACATACATAGGGTGACCATTGTGGATGTCCAAGGTTGTGCTCACACCTTAAATCGTTATTATGCAATGTGGAATAAACCTAGGCCAGAGTCTTCAACAAACGTACATGACATGCGTTACTTTATTTTGAACTGGATTATCAGTGAAATGGAATTGGTGCGTAACTGTTGGAAATCCCTTGGTGCAGGACAAGGCATTTGCTTCCAAGCTTTTGAATGTTTCAGAAAAGCAGCACTTTTACCGTGAAGTGGCTTCAGCTGCTGAATCAGGATGGGATTTTAGTACGAGATGGATGAGGTAGAATATTTGTCAGAATACATCTGTCACAAAAAGTCAGCCTGATACAAGCCTAGATTCTGAGATGTATGTAGTGATGGCACCTCATAATGCTAGTTGCAACATGTTACTACAACTAGTTCTTAATATAAGAACTAATTGGAGATTGAATTTGATCCTAGATACAAGATCTCGATCTATTCTATCTCCTAAATCTATAATTTTTCTTCAAAATATCTTTATTAATTGTAAGAGGTTCCCACCAAAGGATAGTTCCAATATACAAGATTAAAGATGATAGTTTAGGAGGGCCAACGCACATTTGTTACAAATAACCAACTTAACTAATTTTCTTAATGTTTTCAAATTAGTTTTATTTCTCTTATATTAAGCATCAAAGGTAATACCTTCTTCAAATAGTTGTTACCGGTGATAAATGACACAAACAATCATGTGAACATGATGCTGTTTTGGTGCAGAGATCCGTCAGATTTTACCACATTGGCTACAACAGCAGTAATACCTGTTGACCTAAATGCTTATATACTTGGGGTATGTTTTAGACCAATGACTAAATTGAACGAAAACTTTGGTCTGGGCCTGATTTGTGTTGTGATGCATGGTTGTTCAGATGGAACTTAATATTGCATATTTTGCTAAAGTTACCGGAGATAATAGTACTGCTCAGCACTTCCTGCAACTAGCTGATTCTAGAAAGAAGGCTTTCAACTCTGTTTTTTGGAACACAAACATGAAACAGTGGCTTGATTACTGGCTCACAAGTACTACATGTCAGGTATGTTCTATCTACTGCTGCATATACACGTTTGTCATTATGCTTACTGCAACTCTGCTGACTCATCCTTTTTTATCCTTGTAGGAAGCTCAAGTCTGGGATGCTCGCCAGCAGAATCACAATGTGTTTGCTTCCAATTTTGTCCCATTGTGGATGGAACCATTTTACTCAGGTAAATTTGATTCGTCGACTGGATGTTTAGGCCATTGTTATCATTTTAAACTTTGAGACAGGACCCAGTTGAATTTTCTACTTTGCAAGACTGTGACTCTTAGCTATGCTCCCCTTTGTTCATTCTCACCAACGGTTGTCATCAATTGCTGGGACATGTCAAAACAAACTATCAAATGGTTCCGAATGCTAACAATAAATGCTCAAGAGAAAGAAAGACAGGCTAGTAATATGTTTGGAGAAATAGTAAATTAGTGGAGACTGTAGGTTAGGCTTTAGATGTTTATTTTAGCTGGGCTTTGGAAATATACAACTACAAGACACTGTGCTTAAGTTGCTGCTTACGATGTTTCATATTTCTGAAGACTCTTCAGTTGCGAGTAGCGTTGTTGAAAGCCTCAAAACTAGTGGGCTGCTTCGTGCTGCCGGAATTGCAACCTCTTTGACGAATTCTGGCCAACAATGGTATGCTATAACTTGGGACAGCACTAGAGATTAAGGTTCGTGTTAATGTTCTGACTGGTTGGACTTTGTTTGCAGGGATTTCCCAAATGGCTGGCCCCCACTTCAACATATGATGGTACAGGGTCTGATGAAATCTGGGTTGAAAGAAGCAGCCTCGTTAGCTGAAGAAATTGCAAGGAGATGGATCACAACCAACTATATTGCCTATAAGAAATCAGGGCTGATGCATGAAAAATATAATGTGGAGCATTGTGGGAAGTTTGGAGGTGGGGGTGAATATGTGCCTCAGGTATGTGTAATATGGGATTTTAGGTCTCAGATTGAGACTGTGGGATGTCCAATAAGATATTTAATTGGGTTGGTTATCCCTTGTTTATATCTAAGTTTTGAAGCTAAGTTCTAGCCCACTTAGTCACCCACGAACTTTGCTTTTGATTTGATGGAGAGTTTTGAAATGTTTGATTGGGATTTATTGCAATGCAGACTGGTTTTGGATGGTCCAACGGAGTGGTGCTTGCTCTCTTGGAGGATTTTGGATGGCCTCGAGATCTTAATATTGACTGCTCAGATTAAAAGTACTGGCAATGGCAATTGAAGATAAGCGCGCATTAAAGCAGGCTTCATTGAGTCACTAGAACATAAGTTATGTTAATAATTATTTTTTATTTTAAAGGAAAATGGAGGCAATAAGAAGTTTTGAGTGACTCCCTGCCTTCTTCACTTGCCAATTTTTATTCCATTATAAGTTGTTATTATATCTAAATTTCTTCTTTCTTTGTTTGGTTATTGTACAAGGTTTCCACAATGCAGAGGTTAGTGCATAAACAAATTGTAATCAAAATAAAAGCATGCTCTTTCAGTTTGTTTAAAAGTTTACATTGATAAATGATATATGTTATCATTCTTCTCATTTGAGTTTTAAACATAAAAAAAATATTATTTTTCATACAAAGAGAAAACAAAAAATATTAATAATGTAACATATGAAGAAGATGATAGGATCAATTGATCATGCGATAGTAGTGAACTTGCTTGAGCTGCTTCAGTCGAGCATTAAATGAGGGGGGGGGGGGGGAGTTAACTGCAAGTGGTTTAATGTTAAATTTTAAAATGTCAGGGATTATATGTAAGTAACCTAAAATTTAGTGAAATTTTGGATATTATAGCTTAAATTTCTTAATTCATATCAGATGTCGTGTCATTCCCATTAATCTCATGTAATAGTTTTGTCAAACTTAATAACAAAATGCCAAAAATAAAGATAGAGGGTTTGGCGGAAAAAAATTAAAATTTCAAGAAGGTTAGCTGTAAATTTCAAAACGTTAGACAAGTTATATATAATTGACCTAAAGTTTAGAAAAATTTTATAGATTTTAGCCATAAGTAAATAAAAGTGTCATTGTGGAGAACTAGGTTGAGAAATCCAAACCGAATTTTGCCTGTGATTGTGGTTTGAGTGCAGAGTTAGAAAGTGATGATTAGTGGTGGATGCGCATCCTTGCATACCTTGGAAAGTTTCGTCATGTTTGGATTGGGTTGTAATGATGAATTATTAAGTGGTAGTATGATGTGTGTGTTTGTGGCATACCTATTCCTTGGAATACATCAAAGTCCTCGTGCTCCCTCCAGTTTTTATTATAAATTTTAAATAACTAATTCACAAATAACGAACTAGTATTAGTTAAAATTAGTTAGAAATAATAAATCAGTTAGAAATATAGTTTTTTGTTCAAATATGCTTTTATAATAAATGAGAAAAAAGATAAAAGAGAATGTGTGACGAAATATGATAAAAGAGAATATAATAATTATGTTTTTTTTAATCATATAGTGACTTTTTCAAAAAAAAAAAAAAGAAGAAAAAGTATACTTAGTATTATAGAATAACATTAATTTATATATAAGTGAAAGAATTATAAAAAAAGTTAAGATGTAAATTTGTTCTAAAAGTTTTTACTCAAGAGTCAAGACTAATAATATTATCCCGAAAGTTCTTTTTTTTTTGGATTCAATGTATCTAGAAGTTTTAAAATACAGCAATGATGTTTAATCCAGTTTAAAAACTAACATTAACCATTAAAATATTAACATTGATTATTAATGTTTTTAATAATAAAGGGTACTATTATTCTATTTTAACACTTTCTAAGTAATATTAGATCTTTAAAAAAAAACTCAAAAGACATTGGAACAATATATTATTCCTAAATGAAAATTTTTAAAACAAATTTATACCTCACCCGTTATAAAAATGGTGCACTTAAACTTTAACAGACAACATAAATTTATTCCTTCTGACGTCCATACAACGGTAAGATGCTAGTTTTTTTTTTGGACGGAAATATTATACTTGTATATACAACTTCAAAAGTCAAAGCAAGGTTAACCTATACCCTGCTTACAATGTTTAGTGTCAGAAAGTAACACACCCAAAAAAGGGGATGGGGGATTTAAATCCCAACCTAAAGGGCGCATCCCCTTGCATCCAGTTTTGGCCAGCCAATCTGCTGCCAAGTTACAAGATTTAGGAGCAAAAGTAAGGGACAAGGAAAGGTCATTACTAAAAAACAATCTTAAATCCTCAACAATCCTTGTGGCTTGCCATTCAGGACAAGAATTCTGGCCTTTCACAGGATAAACAAATGGCTGGCAATCAGATTCAAAAATCACTGGTCCCAGGTCTCTATCTTTTACCTTAAAAGCTGCTTCATGAAGTGCATGTGCTTCTGCTTGGAATGCTGAAGACACCGCACAAGGTTTGCAATAGAGATCCACCACTTGCCCATTTGAATTGCGTAGGATGTAACCAGTTCCGCCACTACCATTATCTGCATTAAACGCACCATCAGTATTCATTTTCAAAGAATCAGAATTGGGTGGAGTCCAATGGTTGATGGGAGCAGCTTGATCAATATTTCTATTATTGCAATTAAACAGATTCCTAGAAGTCCAAAATTCATGCACACTATTAGTTGCAGAATTAATGAGCCAAACAATGTCAGGAGCTTTGAAAGCAAAGACTTCATTGCATCTAGTTTTCCATATATACCAGCAAAGGTAACCAAGAAGGGATTGAGCTAAATCATCCATCTTTAGGTTTTTTAACATTTGAAACAACCAATTCACAAAACTAGTCACATTCAGATCATGCACTGTTAAAGAAAGAGGAGAAGCAAACCACACACGCTTAGCCCAATCACAAAGAAGCAAACAATGTTCAATAGTTTCAGGATGAGAATCACAATGGGCACAAAAAGGCGTCACCCCACAATGCCTCTTCCAAAGTGCTGCTTTAGTTGGGAGAGCTTTGGAGCAAGCTCTCCAAAGAAAATGTTTCACTTTTGGTTGCACCTTTAAGGACCAGATCATTAGCCAAAGATCCTTATCAAGAGGTTGTGAAATGCTGGGTCCCATTTCCAATTTTTGCAGCTCTAATTGTTGCAACCATTGGTACCCATGCTTAACAGAATATTTGCCACTTGCATTTCTTAACCAAATCAGATTATCCCTCACACGAAAATAAGGTAAGTCAACAGCAGAAATGCAGTCTTTAATTTGTTCAAGGAGAATGATTGTATCCAAGCACCATTTACCATCCACAATTAGATTAGAAACAGTTAAGTTCTTCTGATCATCAGGCACATTTAGTTTAGGTAGACAAAAATCAGTTAAGGAAGGAACCCAAGGATCATCCCACACATTGATAAGCTCACCGTCGCCAATCTGCCACATGATATTATCTTTTAAGACATTCCTCCCTTCAAGAAGACTATTCCAAGCCCAAGAGGCCCTTGAACCTTTTCCGGCCTTCCAAAAAGAAGAATTGAGGAAGTAGATGCCTTTAAGGATTCGAACCCAAAATTCATTTGGTTCTGTCATGATCCTCCAACATTGTTTACCTAAAAGAGCCAAATTAAAGGCCTGAAAGTCTTTAAAGCCCATTCCCCCATCTTTCTTCTTTTTAACTAAATGATTCCAAGCTCTCCAATGAATTTTCCTCCTAGAGTCATCCCCTCCCCACCAAAAATTCACAATGATTTTGTCTAGCTCCATACAGGTTTGTTTAGGAAATTGGAAGCAAGACATGGAGTAAGTTGGGATGGCATTAGCAACAGATTTGATCAAGGTTTCCCTTCCAGCTTGAGATAAAAAATTTTTATTCCACCCTAGCACTTTTTTTCTCACCTTATCCCTAACAAAAGCCAGCCTCTACTTTGGATCTACCCCAAAGAATAGGGAGTCCTAGGTAATGACCAGGGGAGCTTGGCTAATCATGACCCCCGCCTCTTCAGGAGCATTGGGTGACACAAAAATACAGGATTTATCTAAATTTATTCTTTGTCCTGAGGCCCTACAATACTTATCAAGAACACTGGTGAAGACATTGCAATTTTTTTTGGTAGCTCTAAAGAAGAAGATAGAGTCATCTGCAAAGAGGCAGTGAGAGAGCACCGGGCAAGCCTTAGCTAGGTGGATACCTTGCAAATCTCCTCTATTCACATGCTCATTAACCATTCTAGATAGGACATCAGCGACAAGGATGAAAAGATATGGGGAGATAGGATCCCCCTGTCTTAAACCACACTTAGGGACAAGCTTGTGGATAGTTCTTCCCTCGACTCTCAAGTCAAACTCCACAGTAGAGACACATTTCATGACATGTTTGATCCAAATAGGGTGAAAATTCATTTTATGAAGGACAGCTTCTAAGAAATCCCATTCAACCCTATTGTAGGCTTTATTCATGTCGAGTTTTACAGCAACTTCATGTACATTACCTTTTCTATTTTTAAGGAAATGGAAAGCCTCATGCACAATAAAAATATTGTCTTGAATCATTCTACCAGGAACAAAAGCACGCTGTTGCTCAGAGATTACTTTTTTTAGGATGGGTTTAACTCTGTTGGAAAGCAGTTTAGAGAACACGTTATAACTGAAATTACACAAGCTAATAGGTCGGAAGTGACCAACAGAATCAGGAGAGTCAATCTTAGGAATTAGCACCAAATTGGTAGAGTTTAGGTTTTGCAAATCAGCATCATTCTCAAATAACTCTCTAACCAATTGACAGATCTGGGGGCCTATTATTTCCCAAGAGTGGTGGTAGAAGAGTCCAGGAAAACCATCGGGGCCAGGTGCTTTTAAGCCCCCCAAATCAAAAGCAGCTCTTTTTATTTCCTCATCCAAAATAGGAGCCATTAATCCTAAGTTATCAGCTTCAGAAACCACAGCTTTCACATAGGAAAGGACTAGATCTAAATTGCGAGGTCCCGAACCAGCAAACAGGTTTTCATAAAAGTTGGAAAAGCAGGAGTTAATCTCTGATTGGTCATCTACCCAATTTCCAGCATCATTTTTTAAGCAAACCACTTTATTTCTTCTTCTGTGTTGGGCTGTAATATTGTGAAAAAATCTAGAATTTTCATCCCCCCAATTTAGCCAATTAATTCTAGATCGTTGAAACCAGTATTTTTCTTCCCTCCCCCAAATGGCCTCAATTTGGTTAGCTAACTCACTAGCCTTACCTGCAGAATCCTCATTCCAAACCCCTTCATAACAATTCCTGAAGTCTTCCAGAAGAGTTGCAAGTAGCTTTTGGTTATTAGGAAATTCAATCTTGCTCCATTTAGTCAGGATTTTCCTAACTCTATTTAGGTTTGAATTAAAAGCATGAACCACACCACTAGTCACCTGCTTATCCCTATTCCAATTAGACTCAATAAGCTTCTGGTAATCTTTATGCTCAATCCAGTTCAATTCAAAACGAAATTCTTTTGGGCCTTTTATACCAGAAAAATTCAAATGCAGAAGGATTGGCGAGTGATCAGAGCCTAACGGTTCCAGATTACATACCTGCGCATTTTGATGCTTCTCTCTCCAAAAAGTGTTGCAGACTGCCCGATCTAGTCTTTCTTTCACGTTTGCCTCATTGAGTCTCTTGTTTGACCATGTGAAAGCCAAGCCTTTGGCCCCCAAGTCCTCCATGTCACATTGAGTCATGAAGTTCTGAAATTCAGTCAACGAGTTTAAATCTCTAGTGTTTTCCCCTTCTTTCTCAAAATCAAACAGCAGGTCATTGAAATCTCCACAGCATAACCAAGGTACAGCATTCCCAGGATTAAGGTTCTTCAGTCTTCCCCACCACTTTCTTCGGTCTTGCTCTTTGGGAGGTCCATAAACTAATGTTAGAAAGCCAAACTCCATCTCCAAACCTTTGAGAACCTTCAAGTAGATCATGTTTTTATCTGATTTGATAAAATTCAGTTGTAGATCATCATTCCACCATACTGCCAAGCCACCTCCTATTCCTACTAGTTCCACATAAATCTTGTTCTGAAAATTTAGTCGCCTGCGCCATTTCTCAATTTTTTCCATCTTGACTCTAGTTTCCATCAGAAAAACTAGAGAAGGTCTAAACTTAGAACACAAGAACTGCAAGTTCTTGCCTGTCAGGGACGACCCCAATCCCTGACAGTTCCAGCTTAAAATACTCATGGCGACTTGGTGGCCATTTGAGGCTGACCACCAAGCCCTACTATTGTCGAATCACATCTTGAATCTTGTTTTTCCATTCCTTCAAAAATATTTGTAGAGATTGCTTCCAGCACTGGAACTTCTACCAAGTTACCCTCACTCACTTCAATAGATTTCTTGCCTTTTTTATTTCTTATTTTTGGAGGTGAGTTCCTTCCTATAACAAATGGTTTTTCATTTTCTTTGTTCTGGAATATTTCCGCAGCTTTCTCAAACTGATTTGCAACTTCAACCCTTGCTTTTTTTGATAATGATGACTCCCATGTTTCATCTAGAGCTCTTTTGAGGTTAACCTTTTCCATCTTTTCTACTAAAGTCCCTTCATATGTTATCTGTAGTAGGCCTTGCTGTGGCATATTTGTATATCCTTCCTCACTATCCTCAGGCAATTCAACAATATACAGCACACTGGGTTCTGGTCTGTAGGATTTAGCCTCTTTAATAGGTGCCCCCATATCAATTTTGCCTTCTTTTCCGTCAACAAAGTCTTTTCTAGCAACTGCAGTAATTTCCAATGCCTTTTTAGGTTCTGCTCGCTTTGGTTCATTTATTTTTAAGGGCCCATTGTTGAACAAGGCCCTTCTACAATCCTTTGGAGTGGACTCCCCTTTAGCTTTTCCTTTTTTCAGATGTTTTGGTGGGATGTTTACCTCATCCATGTCTAGATCCAACATCGGCTCATTATCATCATCAATTTTCCCTTCAGTAGATTTACCAACAGGGCTATTTACACTCCCCACACCTTCCTGCCATATCGATTGTTTTGCCCCTATCACTCCTATACTACTATCTCCACCAAAGCTTACCTGTACACCAGTGACATTCACACTCTTCTTTGAAGATGAGGATTCGCGTGCTGTCCCCATCTGTACTGAGTCACATTTACCCTCTCAAATCATGATTATCGGTGCCACTGCCCTTAACGGATTCACCTTTAAATCTGCGGTATACATCGGTTGAGATGGTTCTTCCTCTGACATGACTTTTTGGTGTTCACAAATCCTATGCTCATGCCCCACCTTTCCACAGTTATAACAGAAATTTTGGAGTTTTTCAAATCTAGTGTATGCCCATACCTAGTCCAGGTTAGGCCGTGGTACCCAGAAACCAGCTACTAAAGGCTTTGACAGATCCACTTCAATTCTAATACGAACAAAGCTACGGATATGGCAGTCATCTGGTCTTGGATCTTCAAAACAGACAACCTCGCCTATTCTACTTCCCATCTTTACAATATTCTTCTTAGTCATTGCTGCCCTCGGGATATTATGGATTTGAACCCAATACATACACCTATTCATTAAGACTTCCTTTATCGTCAAGAAAGGTTCCCAAGGTTGAAAATTCAATAGATACCCATCAAAAGCCCAAGGACTATCTCGTAAGATCCGTTCATAATCCTCTTTTATACTAAAATGAAACACAAAGGCATTGTCCTTAGAATCACTAATTTCAACCTTACCTTTCAATCTCCAGATACGCACAATCATTTTCCGAAAAGTTGGAAGGTTCACTTGCTTGGAGGAAACCAGCTTCCCTACCAGTGAGAATCCCCCCTTCTTGCAGTCTTCATCCTCCCAATCGAGTTCACATTCATTCCTATCCTCCATTACTACCTCCATTGTGCGGAAGAGAAATGAGTTGTTCAGCAACCCACTGCGAACTAACAAACAGCAATACTCGAAAGAAGCCTTAGCTTGAGGTCTTGCAACGACACTGAAACAAAGGTGGAACAGAGCACTTAAGGTGGAAAAAGAAGGGAGAAGGGATCGGGAGAATTTAGAGACGAAGATGATAGCTACAGTGAAAAGCCCTAACGTAGGGGCTTTTCATTGAGTTGCTAAGAAGCTGGGGTTAAGGCGAAACACGGGTGAGAGAAGGTGTAGAGGAGAGAGCAGGAAGCACGGTGAAGATGGCCTGTGACAGTGATTGTAAAGGCACTCACTTGATGGAGCGAAGAGGGGCGCTCACTTTGTCGGAGCGATGGGTCGCTCTCACGAAGACGGAGAGATGTCAGAATGCACGGTAAGATGCTAGTTTGCAGACAAGTGTTGTCTCTGCAGGCGCCAACAATGGCCGACTCTCTATTCCTCTGATCACAATTTCTGTGAATATCATAGAATTTTCATCTGCTTCATCGAACATTTCTTCAATCATCAAATCATAATCAGTTCAGTTTTATAAATTTAACAGCAATTCAATCTCTATAAACTTTTTTCACTCATAACAAGTCAATTCCATAATTTTTTAAAAAAAACTTGAAACATCTTCATTTCTATCATTCTTTAACCCAATGAATTGAGACTAACTAAATTGCTGTGAATTAAATTTTTTAAAAAAATAATTATTTGGTTCTTATAACTCTGCCTTAATTATAACTCATTTTTTAAATTTTAACTTGGTAAAACTTTATATCCCTATAATTTTAACTTGATTGTAATTCAATTTTTAAATTTTAATTTGATACAACTCAATACATATACTTTAACCATTTAAAACATAAATCCCTACCTTTTTTTAAAAAAAATTTGGTTCTTATAATTTTATTTTCTAAAATGCAAAGACGAACACTTTAAATAGTAAAAATTATAAAGATTAGAGTGAGATTCAATGGAATCAAAATTCATGGGATTGAGATGCGTCTAACATTCAAAGATCGAAGGGTTGAGATATAATAACCGAACCACAAATAGAAAGACCAAATGATTATTTTTTCCTAAAATTTAAGGGGTAAATGCCTCAGCATTATTCAAAGTTAGTTAGATGTCGATTTTGTTGGCTATCAACTTCCAATGGTTGTCAAAGTCAGAACCCATGCACTTGTGCAGGGGGCAAAAAGTTTTTGTACTTGAAAGCCGCTCGTGAATCTGAACAGAACAGTTTATTGATTTCCTTAAAACCTTCAAGTTAAAAAACTATACAATATCGCTGGTTCACCGTGTCTCCTTGTAAGCTTTGGCTGAAACGCACATGGACATGAGTTCGAGTTGGTAGCTAGCTCCTGTGAAACTTCGATTCTTCCAAGAAAAAAATTATACAATATCAGTCAGAAAATTGACCCAAACATAAATTTATTACTCTTGACGTCCTATGTTGGACGAGCCGAGTTTAAAGAGAGTGGAGAGCAGAGGTACACAGCGCCGTGAAGAAGGTTGGTAATTTTCCAACAAGGCTTCGTGAAACTGTGATTCTGCTCTGACTCTGCATTCCTATATCATGTCTGCTTCAGGTATCGCAGGTTGCCAGTAATGGCGGATTCTCTATTCCATTTTTTCCCTTCCCTCACAAATCATGTTTTCAACTTCATCTACTGTGCTCGCTAACATTTTCTATGGCTGTCACAGAATCTTCATCAGCTTCCCCTTTGGACCCAGGGCTTGTGAAACCCTCAATCCCTCTCGTCTCCTTTCTCGAACGCCTCCAAGAAACAGCAGTTAACACCTTTGGCAGATCTAACGTCGACCCAAAAAACTACGTTGACATGTCGTTGAAGTTCAGCTTGTCTGAGACAGAGGAGGCATTTGATAAGCTTGCTAGGTCTGCAAATGGCTTTGTACCAGCAAAAGAGTTGAATGATTTTATAGAAAAATACTTGGATGGAGCAGATGACGATATGGAGTACTACGAACCAGAGGATTACGTGGAAGAGCCAGAGGGATTCTTGCCCAAAGTTGAGCATCCAGAGGTGAGGGCATGGGCATTGAAAGTCCATTCCCTTTGGAAGAACTTGAGTCGCAGAGTTTCAAGTAGGGTCAAAAGTCATCCCCATTTGCATACTCTTCTTCCTCTGCCTGCTTCTTTCATCATCCCTGGTTCACGCTTTCGTGAGGTTTATTACTGGGATTCCTACTGGATAATCAGGTTTTGTTTATTAGCTTTGATGTTACATTAGCAGAAAACTGAAACCAAACAAGATACTTTTTAGCTTTTCAAGTCTACGTTCCACTAAATCTTGAAGAAATCTCCATATCATACCAAAGCAACTTTAGATTTGGTTTAGCTAGATCTTTTCAGTATATCTCTTGGACATTGCCATTTGGGTACGAAATTGTCAAAAAGGATCATTATTCTTTATACTTTGAGGTGCAGGGGCTTACTGGTGAGTAAAATGTACAAGACAGCCACTGGAATGATGACTAATCTTATTTCTTTGATAGAAGAATACGGGTTTGTGCCTAATGGTGCAAGAGCCTACTACACCCACAGGAGGTATCATTTTCCCATCCGCTCTTCTTGTTTTTCTGCTGTTTGTGCTTCATGGAACCTTAAGAGTGTAATGCCAGAGGACTGTTTGTGTCTCATATGCTGAACCAGTGTTTTCAGACTGATTCATACTGGAATTATTCAACCTCTCCTTGAATTGTATGCTAATAGTTTAGCAACGTAAAGAAAATGACGAATACTTTCTTTGTTGTTTTATTATACAGTTTCATTATCTTAAAATAATATGGTGGGAAGGTTTGAAAAGAATATATTGCGGCATGACTTTTACTGTGTTCATTTTACGCTAACGTCATGTTCGTATGTATATTTTGAAATGCATTCATATGGTGATAGCAACTACATCTACAATTTTGTTTTGGATTTTTGCAGCCAGCCTCCCCTTTTAAGTGCTATGATTTATGAGATCTACAATGCCACTGGTGATATAGAGCTGGTCAAAAGATCGCTTCCTGCACTGAGGAAAGAGTATGAGTTTTGGAATTCAGGTATTATAATGAGCACAACTTATGCCTCAAATGCTGGACTTCATGGTTCATTATGGGTGATTGAACCATGTTTTATGATATAAAATTTTTCTTTATTTGGCTTGCCTCAAACTTTTTGGTTTTACCTTTTATTTATCTTGTAGAAATACATACGGTGACCATTGTGGACCCTCAAGGTTGTACTCACACCTTAAATCGTTACTATGCAATGTGGAATAAACCCAGGCCAGAGGGTTCAGTAAAGGTATGCCTTACTGTTTTGGGACTGGCTTATAAATGGCATGGAATTAGAATTGCAACTTATGGCTATTGCATGGTGCAGGACAAGAGATTTGCTTCCAAGTTCTCGGATGCTTCAGAAAAACAACACTTTTACCATGAAGTGGCTTCAACTTGTGAATCAGGATGGGATTTCAGCACAAGATGGTTGAGGTAATTGCTCTATTGTATTTCACAGTGTTTATGAGGCTCACATGTAACCTTCAAAGTGGTCAGTTCTACTCATAGCTTACTAAATGATGCAAATTGCGAACAATCATGTGATTGTGATGCTGTTTTTGGTGCAGAGATCCGTTAGAATTTACATCAGTGGCTGCAACTTCTGTAATACCTGTTGACCTAAATGCATTTATTCTTGGGGTATGTCTTAGACCAATGAGTAAAACAAAATCCTGCATCTATGGTTTTTAACCGCCTGATTTATGCTGTGATGCATGTTTGTTCAGATGGAACTTAATATTGCATTTTTTGCAAAAGTTACTGGAGATAATAGCACTGCTCAGCACTTCCTGCAACTTTCTGATAGTAGAAAGAAGGCACTCAACTCTGTTTTCTGGAACGCAAACATGAAACAATGGCTTGATTACTGGCTCACAAATAGTACATGCCAGGTATTTCGTCAATCTGATTTTGCATGGACACATCTGTCATTGTGTGATTTCTCTACCCTCTGTAATTCTTCTGAGTTGTACTTTTTGTACTTCTAGGGAGTTCAAGTCTGGGAAGATCAGCAGCAGAATCACAATGTATTTGCTTCCAACTTTGCTCCTTTATGGATGGAACCATTTTACTCAGGTAAATTTGATTTCATGTGACTGAATTTTGTACTACATATTCTCCATTGTATGGTTGAGATAAATTAAGAACGGCTTTAAGACTTGACTCGACATTGTTATCCCCATCATGTCATTTTTTATAGAATGTCATTTTGGTTACTGACCTTGCATGCCAAATTTTAACAAACACAGAATGGACATTTGAGTCTCGCAAATGAGTGAAGAACAGTTTCAGTCTTTTAGATTAGCATATCATAAAAACAAGAGGTCTTGATGTTGAAGATGTTTTCAACCTTTGCTTTTTCTGCCGTTGCGTTAAATGAGACGTTGGATACAAAAGTGAAAAGATATGAAGGGACAGGACAATAAAGGAGAATAGATTCAACCAAAGATGATGATTGCTTTAATTGAACTTATGGCGAGATGGGGTAACTCATGTTGTCTATATATTCGTTCTGGTGTTTTACTAAAATGAGATGTTTGAAAAATGTGAGAAGATGAAGGCAAAGGATAATAACTTTCTGGGAAGGGAATCACAAAATAAGGTCATAGAATTGCAAGAACATTGGCTTACCCTTTGTTTAAAAATATATTTCTTAAGATTCTTCGATCGTGGGTAGCGTTGTTGAAAGTCTCAAAACCTGTGGGCTGGTTCGTGCTGCTGGGGTTGCGACATCTTTGACAAATTCAGGACAACAATGGTAAGTTAGTTAGAACTTAGGACAGCATCAAAGATTAAGGTTCTCGCATGTTAAGGTTATGACTGTTGAGACTTTGTTAATACAGGGACTTCCCAAATGGCTGGCCCCAAATTCAACATATGATAGTTGAAGGTCTGGTGAAATCTGGGTTGAAAGAAGCAGCTTCCCTGGGGGAAGAAATTGCAAGGAGATGGATCACAACCAACTATATGGCCTACAAGAAAACAGGTGTGATGCATGAAAAATATAATGTGGAGCATTGTGGAGAGTTTGGAGGTGGTGGACTATATGTGCCCCAGGTATGTGTATCCATATATATACAGAAAACTCAAAATCTTAAATTTTGCTTTGGGTTCAAGAGAACTATTTCAAATGTTTGATTGGGATTTGGATGCAATGCAGACTGGTTTTGGGTGGTCAAATGGAGTGGTGCTTGCTTTCTTGGAGGAGTTTGGATGGCCTCAAGATCGCGATATTGACTGTTCATTGATTTCCTCAGAAATTGACAACATTGGCAATTGAAACTGACCAAACATTCTATTCTGCTTGTCTTGTTTTGATTACGCTCATGCTAGCTACTATGCAATATAATTGAAGCTCTGTCCTAATTCCTTAGCTCCTTATAATAAGGTTGTGGATGATTAAAGATGCAAAATAGACCAAGCTACGTCTCTTGTGTTTTGGTAAGGATGGGCACTGTTTTGGTCCCTTAGTGATCATACTTGTAACTTTCACAGAATCACTAAACACCGAGTGCTACGTAGTTTTCACAACACTATATCGTCCCCTTCCATTTTTAAGTCTCTGGCTTAACACACTACAGCCAGACCAAGTGCTGTCTTTAACACCACTTCCCAAAAAAAATTAAATGAATGTTCAGAATTCAGAAAGTTGTTTCATATTAAAGAAAACAAATCTATAATAAGGCGGAAAGTATTTCTGTTTCTGGTGCTTCAGTGAAAAGATCATCGAAGGAACTAGGAAGGCACTATTTAAGTGAATATATATATATATAGGCACACACATACTTAAGCTTAGGTTCTAAAGCTAGAGTGGTAATGGTGGGTCTCTATCATGATCTTGTGCAGTACAGTAGAAAAATGGCGTGATCCCCGTTGGGGCAGTATCTAGGCTCTCTCACTTTTTTTTGCTCTGCAAAACACTACCGCATATGACATGGATGAAATTGAAATCTTTGGAAACAAATTTGGATTCTTTTAATTATTTAATGCGATTGTTAGGCTCCTCTCCTTTATATATGTTTTTTAATTTCAATTACTCATACCCTTGCTTTTTCTTTCTCTTTTCTTTTGTCCATTTTCTGGTGGAGATAGATGCGTCCAACCCCGTCTTACCAATCAACAATTGTCAGATGAATCATGAAACGAGGAAGAATATGATAAACAAATCACAAGGGAAGAAGAGGTGGAAGGATGATTAGTATCACTGAATGATATTTAATGAGTCATTTAAGAAACTGGAAAAGCTTTAAGCTCTAAATCTAAGGATGCGGGTCCTCTAAGATTCGACCCAAAAACAAAAGAAAAAGAGAGGCAATCATTGGAGAATTGTAGCATTCAAATGACGCCACACTCCCAATCACAAATTATAATTAATACAAACCAAATGTTGAAGAGTCTTTACACTATAGGATACACATACAGCCACCCTATATAGAATGAGTGAGTGGCAAGTAAATGGCATATCCCATTCCCCATATATGCAATTTTTTAAGCAACTTGATTGATTCATGGAATTTAATCGTCCTCTTGATTCCAAACTGGTCAAATAAAGTTGGCAAACTAATCAACCCAAAGCAAAGCTCAGGATATGATTGATGATTGGGATTGCTATAAAAATGGCTTTATATATATATATATATATATATGTATATATATATATCAGATGGGTTTGTGTTTACAAGCAGGAGACAAAAAATAAAAAATAAAGAGAAAGCAACTTTTAGCGACTGGGAGAGGTTATATGCGTATATTATATATAAACTTAAAATACCCCTCATTATCTTGTACTCCTTAATTATACTCAAGGGTAATAAATGGAGTACCATATCATTTAGGTAAAAGTCATGAAGAATTTAATTTTTTGACGGGTAAAAGTTTCTGATTCTTGATTTGGAAAAAGTTACTATAAAATAATTAGTTGTTGGTTGTTGTTATACTACCTCCTAACACTACTAAATATAATATTTAATTTATAATATAAATTGCTCTAAATCTTATACTCCCTCCGTTCCTTATTATAAGAGACAAATAACCGAAGTACGTTGATCAAAAAACAGTTAAAGTTAGTTAAGAACAATTAATGTATAAAAAGTATAATTTTTTTTCAAAAATACCCTCATTAATAAGGAGAGAGAGCATGAGAGAGAACAATTAAATTATTAAAAGAAAGAGAAGTGGGAGAGAGAGAGTGTGTGAGTTGGAGATAATAAATATGGGTAAAATAGTAAATCAACACAAAAAAGTAGAGACAACTTGTAAGTGTCTCTTATATATAGGAACATGGCATAAGCATCAAGTGTCTCTTATAATAAGGAACGGAGGGAGTATTTAACACCGGATGGTAAGAAATCAGTTTTAGTGCTCATCACCTTGATGAGCACTCTAAACTTATTAGATCTTAATGAGATAATCTTGTTGATGAAATTCAACACTTAATTTTTGGGTGGGAATGGGATATTTAGATAATTGTCATATGATGTTTCCAAATATAAACATTAATTAGTCCTTCCTTGCTAAATATCATATTTACTATTCAAATTTTATTTATAAGAAACATTTAACATATTTTATTGAAATTAAAAAACCCTCAAAAGTTAGAAAAAAATTGGTAAAAAATCCCTGTTTGAAAATTTAATTGTCCAAAAGGACCTGAATTTGAGTATGTGCAAGTGTGATTCGTGAATACAACATATCTTCTACTGTATGCAACATATCTTCCGTTGTATGCAAATAACTTCTGTATTGATAATTGTTGCACATCATTGATGATATATTGCACACAACGGAAGATATGTTGCACTCACAGATCATAGTTGCACTTGCTCAAATTCAAGTCCTTTTAGCCAATTAAATTTTCAACTAGGGATTTTTTTTACCAATTTTCCCTAAAAGTTATGAATTCTATCTTAAAATTTAATATTTTTCAATTTCACTCTTATTTAATATATATACTTTCTTTAAAAAAAATCACAGCTTACCAAACAATAAATTGGGATAAATTTGTATATTATACAATAATTTTAATGATGTGAGTTATACACTTTCTCTCTATCTTATAATTATGACCTAGAAAGAAGTACTAATTAATTATATAGTTCAAAAACAGTAAGAAAATGATTAAATTTGTTATATATTATTATTGTGGAAAATAATGTGTATCGCTCTTTTTAAAATATATCCTAAAATGAGATAACATTACATGTGAGAGGAACAAAAAAGTGAAATGAATGAGAACAATTTGGAGAAAAAATAGGAAATGAAAGAGATAAAGAAGATTGATCAAAACAAATATTTTGACTACATCTTATATTTAGTTATAAAAGGAGTTCAATTAAGTGAGGGAAGGTAGAGGTGGATTAAGAAATGAATGAGAAAAAGAAAGTCATAAATGTGAAGAGAGAGAACGAGGGGAAAGAACGAAGTGAAGTGGATTCCGATGAACACGAGAATCGAGCATTGACCGATAATAAATGTGTAATTAAGTGATTAAGAGCTGGTCAAAACAGATTAAACAGTAAGAAGAAAAACTGAAAAAGAAACTCAACCCAACGCACGTGAGATTCAGGTAAACAGCCCACCGGTTTTTACAGGGATTCTTTCTGATCAATCGTGGGACTTCGAACGATATAAAATCAAAAGTGTAATGAAGAATTACAATAAAATAGAGAAGAAGGAGGGGGAGAGAGAGAGAGAGAGAAGATAATTGGAACCTGAAAGTGGGTTAGGGATGAAGCACAAAGAAGAAGTTGGAGAGCTTTTTGTATTATTTGAAGGAGAGGGTGACACAAATGCGTATAATTGAGTAGAGCTTGGAGGAGGAGAAAGTATAATAATGGGGCTAATTAGCAACTCAGGAGAGGTGGAAAACGAGAGAGAGCTGGGAAAAAAGCCATGAAAGCGGCTTTCATGAGAGATTAATTATTAATTAATTAAATTAATAACTGAAAAAGAAACAGCGCATCGGAATCGGATCTGAATAAAATGAATCAAGTGTTATCCTATAATTAGAGAGCTGGACAAGGTCAAATCGCTCGACTCTCCAACTTTTTTAACACTTATTTAATGCACACGGTTAGGTGCATCCATCCTTATACACTACTTCAATTCATCTCTCTCTTGCTTCTCCCACTCGGAATCGGCTATGGTGGACACTCTCAAGTACCTATTCGGCTCGCCGGGACCTTCCGGGTTCGGCTCCAGCTCCACCGCCGAACACGTCACAGAAAGCACCTCCGCCCATTGTTCCACTCTCACCGCCATCATTACTGGTACTTTCCTAAAACCTCTCTCTCTATCGTTCGTTCTCCTTTCTTTGCGTCAAATACTGATGAGTATTGATTTTAACGCAGGCGCGACGTCGGGAATCGGAGCTGAAACGGCGAGGGTTCTGGCGAAGCGAGGAGTGAGATTAATTCTGCCGGCTCGAACTCTGAAAGCCGCCGAGGACACCAAAGCTCGCATCCTCTCCGAGTCTCCGAACGCAGACATCATTGTGATGCCTCTCGATCTTAGTTCTCTCAGCTCTGTTCGCTCCTTCGTTTCTCACTTCCATTCCCTCCATTTACCTCTCAACCTTCTTATGTAATACCACTCTCTCTATATATCTCTTCTTTTTTCCCTTCCTTCTTCCTTTTTATTTATTACTCACTGTATACTCCATTTTCTTCTTCGCCCTAGAAACAACGCCGGAAAGTTCGCGCACCATCACGCAATCTCCGAAGATGGATTTGAGATGACCTTCGCCACTAATTATCTAGGTAATTAAATCAAAAACTACATATCTGTCAAATAATGTAATTAAACGTATGTTGTATTATTCATTCATGGTGGCGGTGGGCACAGGTCATTTTCTGTTGACGGACTTGTTGTTGAAGACGATGTTGGAAACGGCGGAGAAGACGGGGATCCAAGGGCGGATCGTGAACGTGTCTTCCAACGTACATGGCTGGTTTTCCGGCGACATTATCCGATATCTAGCTCTTATAACCCTGGACAGCAGGTAATTAACTAATCACAATTAAGTGCTCGCAGAACAAGACTAGTCAGTAGTTAGTTTGTGGAAGACTAATAATTGGCAAAACAAAAAAACAAAAACAAAAACAAATCGGGTTTGACTTCTCTTTGTTTCATTTGGCCTTTGTCTTCCGCCAGCCATTACGACGCCACACGTGCTTATGCTCTGTCTAAGCTCGCCAACATCTTACACACCAAGCATCTTGCTCTCAAACTCCAGGTCCGTCCATCATCAATCTATCTATTAATAAATCAACCCTCAATTATTGATTGATATTATTATATTAAAAAAAGGGTCTCTTCTTGTTATTTTTTCCTGCTCATCTTCCTCCGTCTGGTTACTTACTAATTATTTGATCATTACATCTGATCTTATGACATCTCTCATCTTGTGCAGCAAATGGGAGTCAACGTGACAGTGAATTGCGTGCATCCGGGGATTGTCAGGACCAGGCTCACCAGGGAACGTGAAGGCTTACTTACAGGTTTATTACACTACTTATTGATTACATCCGATCCTTTTATTTGCTATTATTTCAAAATCTGTGTCCATGGTTCATTGGAAGTTTTTTGTATACTGCAGATATAGCGTTCTTGCTGACTTCGAAATTCTTGAAAACCATTCCCCAGGTAACACTTCAAATCTGTAATCCTATAGTCCGTCCAAGTTAGATATATATAAATATATATATATATATATATATATATATATAAGCCGTAGAAAATGACAAAACGCAGTACAGGCATTAATATTGTTTATCATATCATATGATATGAGACTGAGGGTCGTGTCAAATCAAATGTAGGCTGCAGCAACGACATGTTACTTGGCGACGCATCCGAGGCTGTTAAATGTGTCCGGCAAGTACTTTGCTGACTGCAACGAAGCTTCCATGTCAAAACTAGGATCCAGTTCAACCGAAGCTGCTAGGCTCTGGGCAACTTCAGAATCCATGATCTCTGACGGCCCCAAATCTCTTCTCCATCTCCTCGACAGCGATGAATGAAATTAATCTATGGATATATAGGGGAGCTAACCAGCCAGCTATATATATATATATATATATATAGCTCATGATCTCTCTTGGTTTTAGTTGGCTTTTAGTATAGAAAAGTAGTATAAATACAAGTACATATATTAGTAAGTGGTTCGGCTTTAGCGTTGAAGCAAGTGTGTAGCCAGGGTGCAAACTGAGACGAACTGTAAATTACTTAGAGTAAACGTCAGATTAAAGTGTATGTGTGGGGTAATATAGTTAACATAAAATATTTGTGCTTTAGTTGGATTAGATTGCCATAATGATGAGATGATTGTATGGTGGTTTAGGCTGTACATGTACATATATATATAGTATAATATTAAATACTCGGGAGGATTGGGGCAAAGTGCTCGAAAAACTCCAACTGTACATTTTTCTTTTCTATGTCACCAAACTTTGATTAGATATTGCGAATACTGTAATATGATTCAGGAAAAATAAAGAAAGCTTGATTGATGACTAGTGGACAGTATTATACATATATACATATATATATAGAGAGAGAGAGAGAAGAGGAGGAGGAGGAAGAAGAAGAAGAAGTCGGTGATGGGCACGTGGTGGTGGGTGTTGAGGAAGAGTATCTTTCTCATGTATAGTGGATGGGACCTACTAACATGCGGCAGAGGAAGGAGGGACGAAGAGGCGTGCGTTTAAAGAAACAAAAACTTGTTGACGTTAAGTCATAATCATAAATTCGTACTCCTATTCCACAGCTCTATACACTTATTAAATGCATATGAACAGTTAGGTTATGTTGTACGATCTTTCTCTCGTCAACTTTAGTTTGCATTAATCTTTTCCAGTAATGTTTGTTTATTTGAACGGTGAGTTAATATCGGTCCCCTCCCTCCTCAGTCCCCAGAAAATGGAATTGTTGGAAACAACCTGTTAGGAAACACACGGATGCTCCTCTGGTATTATTTATTGAATAAAAAGAAAATACTTTTTAATCCTATTTATAAGGTATTAATAAAAAAATTTTTATGAATGTGCAATTTTACTCCTTATTTATTAATATGTTGATTTTGTTTGCATAAGGTATAATATATATTAAGGGTGTGTTTGGATGACACCCCAAACCATGGTTTGGGGAATAAATCACCCAAACAACCCCTCCAAAAACCAAAACCATGGTTTTGGGTCAAAACCATGGTTTTGGAAAAAGCAAAAAAATTTTGCTTTTGGAGAAAAAAGGGAGAGTGTGAGGGCCTATATGATATGTATCTTGTTATTTTTTTATAAACATATTTAATCTTATATTTTATAAATATATATACACATTAATTATTTATTAATTATATTATCTTATGTATTATTAATTATGTTGGTAAAAAACATATTATTGACAATTTTATTCCTTCAAATTAAAATATATCATAAAATCTATTTTTTCTGTAATTATCATATTAACTTATGTCTTTTTTTTAGTAATTTGTATATATAAAAAGTGCTTCTGATAACAACTATCCAAACGCTCTCACTTCTCAAAATCACTTTTTTACAAAATCTATTCTTCACAGAATCTATTTTCTCCAGAATCTATTTTTCAGAATCACTTTTCCAAACCACGGTTTGGTTTCATCCAAACACACCCTAAATAAACATAAAATTGAAAAGTAGTTAAATTTTAAATAAGAATTAGTAAAGTTTAATATTTTTGTTGATTGGCTTGAAACAGGCTGAAAGTGGATTAGGATTATAAATAGGACTGAAGGAGTGCTATATATTATTTGGATCTTAATTAAATCAACTTATGAAACCCAAAGTAGGAAGTATTCGAAGAATGTTTGGATTGAAGAGATTCGTCGGCTGGGAAACTCAAGAGCTTATTAATTTTGATAAGAAAAAAAGGTGCAAAATTAAGTTGGAGATGGAGGAGAGGTGAAGAAACTTTTAATGTTGTCAACTGCTATGCATGCATGGGAAATTACATGCCTTTTGAATTGACTGCTCAAACAAATGAAAGGCTTTTTATATTTTATATAGTACGAGTTGAAATCATTTTTCAGCTTTATCAGTACTTTTGACTCTGAATGTTAATCCTCTGTCCTACCTTTCTGGGCCCACTTGTTTCTGACACCCAGAAAAGAGCATTAGCAAGAGCTCGGTTAGACTTAGACTCCGGGCATCGCCTATCGGAGACCTAATTCTGGCGAAAGGAGAGCAAGAGTAAGACTCTGTTCAGTCCCATCAAAGTGCTTTTGAAGAGTAGCGTAGAAGTGAAAGGGGAGCTGGAAATAGAGATGAGAGTAAAGTTTAAATACAGGACGGGTCCAACAGAAAATTGCCCCCAGTAATAGTGCCAGTCACTCTATTGGATGAGGTCCCATCTATGTCTGTCTGCATGCTGCATCTATATGTTTAAGGAAGAAAGACAGAAAAAAATTATAGTTAAATAATAAAATTTAAATAGTAACCTAGATAAGTAAAGTTTTAGTTTAGGTATAACTTATAAGTGACTAAATTAGAATTTGTAAATTTACTAAAATGACCATATTACTTTCTATTTTTTTAAAAGGAAAAAAAATATCAAACACCCTTTGGTCGCCGGAGCTCTGATGCTTGTGGCGGCTATTGGAGTTTAGGTCACTGAAGCTCTGATGGTTAGTTATGTAACAATATTAACAATTATCATAATGTCATAAACAACTCTAATAACAAGTCATATAATGATATTAACAACTCTCTTAATTATAGTGACAGCCTAATAAATATAAAATTTTTGTTATACGGGCTTTATTGAGAATGAATATTAAAAATATTGACCTTCATAGGAAAATTTTGTTAATGACACTATGAGAGTTGTTACTATCATTACAAGACTTGTTAACTGTATTGCTAAAGTTATAAAAATGTTACTTTTTAAATTTATGGAAAAGCTTGTTATTAACTGCTATGCTGAACTTGTTAATAATGTTAAAGAACTCGTTAATCATATTAGTAGACTTAAAATAATTCCTAAAAAAATAGTTCTGACAACTGAAGCTCCGGTGACCAACAGCCCACCTAAACTTTGACGACCACTGTCAACACTAGATGTCTCGCTAACAACCCACTGGTGAGGATGTTTGATTTTTCTTTTTAAAAAAAATAATAAAGAGCACTATGGTTATTTCAGTAATTTTGCAAATCTCAGCTTGATCACCTATATCTAAATTAGAATTTTTCTTATACAGGTGACCATATGTGGATTTTGACATTTATGAATCAGTTTTTCGTCAATTTCCCTATGTTTAATCGTATAATTTTTTGCACAAGAAAATTGTATAAAATTTTTTTTTTAAAAAAAAAAAAGGCAAACGGGCATAATATTAAACAACAACTCCTAAACACCCAAGTCCAATAACAAACCATGGATCCCGGTTTTCTTAATTGGGCCGAACGTCTATTATACTGTAGAAATCCACTTAATTTTCACCCCCGCATAGGAGCTGCCTAGGAAGTATTCTGCAAAATTCAAAAATTGGGTTTGGGCCATTTAGGTTGAAGCGACACTCTTATGAGACGCAGGCCGTTCAGGAGGCGTTTTGTATGATGAAAAAGTATTTTTAAAAAATACTTTCACATAAATCAAAATAAAAAAATTCCGTAAAATTATTTTTAAAATCATGATTTAATTTTTACTTAAACACTCAATTCTAATCCATAAAGTTTTTTTTTTTTTTTAATTCGACTGTGGCTACTACTCATGTGTGACACTTAAATAAGGAAAAATTCCGTCAAAAGAATCTTGAAATTATTATTTCCCAATTCAAACATCTCAAAGTTGAGAATGACAGAGAAGGAGGTAGTGCCTAATTTGATATTTGGACAATATAGTTAAATAACTAAAATGACCTTATATTAAAAAGTTTATTACTCCCTCCTATCCTAAATATACACTACAAAATGAGTCTTATATTTAGAACTGGAAGAGTGACAAGTTTTGAACTGATAATAACAAGTGTTAAATAATAAATGACAAGATATATACTGCTAATAACAAGTTTGATCATTTTTTTAAAAAATATGATATAAAGACATTTTATTCATTTAACTATATTTACAAAATACCATATTAGACATTACTTCCTTCTTTGTCATTTTCAACTCTTAAGTGCCTAATTTGGAATATTGCATTTTCCAACTTCTTTATTTGTCATTTTCCCTTAAATAATGAAGCTTCCTTATTTTATAATTTTATAAAAGGTTAATATAATCTTTGATCCTATAAATTTGCCCTTATTTTGGTAATGATAGCTATAATCTAATAAAAACTTGGATTATTTTATCCCTTAAAAGACCAAAATTTATAGTTTAAAACTTGAAAGACCAAAATCAAAATGAGGGCAAATTTAAAAGACCCAAATTTGTATTAACTTTTTTATAAATTAAGAAAAAGCAAATATGTCACCCAAGGCCACTCAAGCAACAACGATGAAGAGTAAGGTCCGGATTATGTAATGGTCAAGAGTTTGCTGGTCAAAAAAGGAAAAAAGATAATGGTCAAGAGTTCTAATTCTCCTATATAACGCTAGCTCCACTCAAAATTTTGATAGGCTTAAGCTTAACACCCAAGACTGATGTTGCAATTGGTCAGTGGTTATGATTATAATCTATGCCATCTGTTTTCCCTTAAATAAAAAAATATGCTTCCTCAATGTAAGAGTCACTTAATTAATTTAGATAGATTAAGAAAATCAAATCAATCAATTAATTAATTATAATAAACATAACATGACTTTTCAAAATATATTACATAATATTAGATTATATATCAATTTATAAGTTAATAAATCAGCATAAAAATAATGATTATAAGAGATAAAATAAATTTAGATCTTATATTTAAAATCAAATTTAACTTTTTAACTGGCTTCTGAAAAAAAATGTTTATGGTGATGAGTCATAATTATGCAGGCTAGGCTGAGGGTGGGAAGGACGAGGACACTCCCCGTTTGCGTATAATATATAATCTTGCAAGCCGGATTTGCATAATCAATAATTCGCCACCTCTATAAGACCATCTATATTTCCCCATTAAATTCATCCAATTTATTGGTCAAATGTGATCTTATAATTTGTAAACAAGCACAAAAGAGACTCAAAATCTGACAAGTGACCCAATTAGGCCCCTTCGCGTGTAAATACAACACCCCTTCTTAGCTCCATTGCCGGGCGAATTAAAAATTTGCAAATTGGCTTCAGATTCTCTTTGCTGGTAAGCCGAAAGTAATTAAAGATGCAAAAATATGGATAATTTGAATTTTGGAAACATAAGATCTAATTTATACTACTTTCAGTTATTAATATAAGAATTACTTGACTAGTTCAAGTAAATTAAAAAAAACTAACTAAGTTAGTTATTTGTAATAAATAAATATTTTATTTTTTAAAATATCCTAACTAATTAAGTGTATTGGATAGAATTATTATTATTATTATAAAGACTATCTTGAAAAAAATAAATAATTATGAGAGATAATTGAATTAGGATCTTATATTTAGGACCAAAATAAAAAACAAACAAATTCTTATATTAAAAACCAAATCTAGTATGTATAAATTTTTATATTAAAAACCTGAGATAGTATGTATAGAAGGAGGATGCACATGATATGTTCATTTTAGTCTGCAGATCTCAGATGGTTATTGTTTCAGTTGCTATATATTCAGCACTAACCCAACACCGTTGGTTGAGAATTTTGAAGAATAATACTACCTCCAGGCTTCAAAATAAAAGCTACTCTTCCGGTTCTAAATATAATATCCTAATACATATTAGTATAGGGGTCTTATATTTAGGACGGGAAGAGTAATTAACTAATTTGACTATAGTAACAAAACTAGTTAAGTTAGTTATTTGTAATAAGTAAGTGTTGTTTTTCGTAAAATATTCTTGCTAATTAAGCATATTGGCTAGATCTACCATTATACAAGAACTATTTTAAGAAACAATAAATAAATATAAAAAACAAAATAAATTAGGGTCTTATATTTTGAAACTAAAATAAAAATCAAATGAGTCTTTTTATTAAAAACTCGAGTAGAGTTAAATTTGGTCACATGAAGATATATATATACTCCTCCGGTCCTTAATATAGGATCCAATTATTGAGTTAGTTTTGGTCCTAAATATAAGAACCATTTCTCATATTTATCAATTTTTTCTAAATTACCCCTATAGATACTCCCTCAACCATAGTCAAATAGAAGAGAGAGAATGTATTAAGAAAGATGATTATGGTATTTTAGGAAAAACATGTCATATTTCTTATAATTAACTAACTTACCTAACTTCCTTAATCTAATCAAATTAATTAAATGGGTTTTATATTAAGGACCGGAGGAGTATATATATATGTGATGATAAAGTGACGCAGATGGTGCTAGCTACTCACTCAACATTACTTAAAAAAAAAAAAAAACTTTTTAGGTTATTATGGTTTGTTGGACAACTAACGTTGTTTCTATTACCCAAGTTGATTTCTGTAATAGTCCCGATTCCTTTTTCTCTTAAGTATTCCTAGTCAACCCTCCATTTCAGCCAAACTCTACGCAACCTTCGACACGGTCGCAGCCTTTATTCCTTTTCCTTTCAAAATTTGAAGCAGTGTATAAAACATGGAATTGAGAATGAATAATAGTGCTTGACAAAGCAAGAAATTTAGATGTGAGTGGAATGTAAGTAATGATGATAACTTAAAATTGTACTCCTCCGGTCCTTATTATAAGACTCAATTTGACTTTTTATTTGGTCCTAATTATAAGACCCAATCCATTTTCTCTCTTATATTTATGCATTTTTTTCTAAGATAATCCTTCTAATAATGATAGTTTTAGCCAATACACTTAATTA
This sequence comes from Neltuma alba, assembly GCF_004799145.2. Taxonomy (NCBI): domain Eukaryota; kingdom Viridiplantae; phylum Streptophyta; class Magnoliopsida; order Fabales; family Fabaceae; genus Neltuma; species Neltuma alba. The sequence goes on from NW_021633837.1 coordinate 56,612, forward strand.
GCAAGGATATTTTAGGAATAACAACACTTATTTATTATAAATAACCAACTTAACTTACTTCCTTAATCTCCTCAAATAAGTCAATTGGATCTTATAATTAGGACCGGAGGAGTATCTAGGTAAAAAGGGAACAAAAATGTTCCTTATCCACACACACATTCTTGATCATCTCGACCTTGCGTTGCATAGTCATAGCTTATCCATATAGTATAATTTTCTTATTTGGTATCACTTCGTTTATTAACATGTTTTACTTAAATCGAGATAAAATTCTTCTCACATATTCATATCGTATTTCGTTATTCTGTAAATTATTATTGAAGAACTGTTTGTAAGTTTGGTTTTGATTAACACCTTAATTTTGCAAGTAGCTGAAAATGACTTATGTTTAGATTTTTAAATAAAACCCATCACATTCCCTTTTCAATTTTTAAGTCAAATGCTACGGGTTCCTCATATATAAAGGAGAAAACAAAAACAAAAAAAAAAGGGAGAAAACAGAACAGGCAGGAAAAGAAAAATAAAAATTGTTACTTTTCCTGTCTTTAATATAGGATCTAATTATTAAGTTAATTTTTGTTCTAAATATAAAACTCATTTTTCATATTTATCAGTTTTTCCTAAATTATCCATATTGAATTATTGATACTCCCCCAATCATAATGAAGATATTAAGAAAGATAATTATAGTGTTTTAGGAGAAATATTTGATATTTCTTATAATTAATTAACTTACCTAACTTTTTTGATCTAATCAAATTAGTTAAATATATCTTGTATTAAGGATAAGAAGAATATTTTTCAAGTTTTTGGTTTTTGGGTAAGATCGGACTTTGCGAGCAAACAATTCAAAATTATATAATCATCCATGAGAAGTGTTAATAACATTCACGCCGGAAGAGTGGGGCCAAGCCGCAAGGGATTTTTTTTTTTTTTTTTGCTATGCATAAGAATTCTTCTAAGTTTCGTTCTCGATCTCGGGACTCGGGAGAATGTAAATATGAACATAATACTAGTATTAGTGATGGCGTGGAAATGGCGATGACTGGGCCGAAGCGGGCTGACCATTGATCCCCCACCAAAAACCAACTTAAGCTCGGTACCCAAATCAAATCACACCCGGCCCGACCCGGGTTGCGCAGCTCAGAATTTTACGCCATTGTTGCTTTGCCTGCATAATTCTTCTGCACATCGTTGCTCTGTTTACCACCTCTTTCGTTACGTACTATCCCCTCCGTTTTATTTGAAGATTTGGGTTTGATTCTCAATAAATATAAGGTTTCACACTCTTAGCTCTAATTAAATTATTATTTCTTATAATAAGCTTATTTATCGGAGTATTATCTCTACAGGTTAAATTTTAATTATTAAATAATATGTAATTAAAAAAGTGTGTATATTCTTTCTTTATTATATCAGCAAGCCGTACTCCTTCCTAAAAAGGGAAAAAGAAAAGGAAGAAATTCACAATATGTGTTGTGTGAGAAAATGAGAAAGGCTGAAACAAGGAGGCGGGGGAGGCACGCGAAGTGCCAACCAAAAGTGAGCTCTTTTTTTGTTTTTTGGTGTGGCTTTATATCATTAGTGGTTGCAGCTTTGTGTATCCAATAATCGGACTCTTTGTGGCAAAGGAGCCCGACACCCATATGACCCAATTGCTTTGCTGTTCCACTTTTTGTCGACAATCTTTGCCCTGGGCCCCTCTGTGGGCCCCTTGCTCAAATCCAATCCCTTTCATTTCATCGCATCTCCATTTCCAATTCATCCTAATTACTACCAACAAGATAAGAGCTGATTCAGTTGGTAAGGAATTGACTCATAACTTATAAAATCATGAGTCTGAATCCTATTACCGATATAAAGATTTTATTGATGAGTAATTTGTAAGTACCTCTATAAGTTTTTTTTGAGTTTGGAGGCATACCCTGACCTTGGTGAGTTCCCAGGATCTAACTCACCTAAACTTTTTTGTACTAAAAAAAATTATCCTCATTACTCTTACTGAATATAAATTTAATAAACTATTTAAGTAATTAAATTTTTAGTTAAATTAATTAATATATATATTTTTTCTAAACACTATAATTATCTTTCTTAATTTTTTGTTTCCTCTCTTACTTGATTATTATTAAAAGGAATATTATAAAATTAATTTAATACAAAAGTGATAAACCTGTGATATGGATCTTACATATAAGATTAATATCAACTCTTTAATTAGATTATATATTAAGAATCGGAGGAATATCACATTTAACGTTGGGCTCAAATTTAGAATCATAATGGATGGCATTAGGACAATTTCCTGTTGACAACTAAAGATTAATAAACTTATACATATTTGGGAACCTATCTTTTAAAATCCGATTTGTTGCTGCATCTACTGAAATAGCCGTTTTCTTCTAAATTTGATTTTATTGTTAGCATTATTAGAAGATTAAATTTTGCATGATATCATGGTTCTCTTTTTATTTGTTGCGAGATGAAAGTTGTGACGAATGATCAATATTTTTGACTGTAATAATGAGAGCGATCCATATAAGACGTAAAAATTTAATAAATGAGAAGAGAACGATCATGAGATTTCAAGAAAACAAAATTATTATAAAAAAATTCCAATAACAAATGATAAGTTATATTTTTTATTTTAAAATTTGTCGTTACATGCTGGCGCTATTGTTATTAAAACTTTTTAATGATTGCGTATTCTTTATTTAGGATTTTATAACAATTCAATCTCGCGAACAAAATCATACTGATAATTGATTTCAGGTAACTTAATTGGTGTGTATATGTTGTTAACAATACATTAGTCACGCTGGCAGAAAAAGAAAAAGCACTGCATTATTCGCAGATTTTTTTAACGGATGAATGTCAAATAACTTGTTAAAAGACTCGACAACACACCATTATTATACGGTGTTGATTATACAAAAGTAAACAAGCTTGATCTGGAGGAGTCTGATGGCGAAGAATATTCTTTGGTCTTGTTAAAAATGTTACTCCTCCTGGT
>NW_021633838.1:0-49595 GCF_004799145.2 Neltuma alba
TGTCTTAGCAAGACTACTTGCCCAGATACGGCAAAGGACTAATGACCGCATTGTCCTTGTCTCAAACTACACACAGGTATATGCTCCCCTCCCCCCCATCCCCACAAAGAAAAGTGAAAACGTTACGTTCACGTACACTTTTTTAGCTATCCAATTCCAATGTAACTAGTAGGACAAGGTCATATCAATATCCTTTCCCTGATGTGACAGTCTTACTTAACTGCTATATACCAGACGGGAACTAGTTCTATAAGTTGACTCAGGCTGCATGTAATATTTGATGGACTATGATGCTTGCGAGGCTGATGTTGAGTAGAAATTTTACTTTGGGCAATATTGCTCAGAGACAGAAAATATTTAAATATTGAATCGAATTTTCATGCACCTTCTTCGAAGCATAGAACTAGTTGACTGGTTACTCATGTTTTATATCAATTGGAGATTCCTATTCATGGACAAACCAGCAAAGCACACTCTACTTACAGTCACTTCATATGCTGTTCAGATAGCGTTTATTTTCTTAATGGTCGAATTTATATTCCATTAAGCGTTTACGCTGTTACCCTTTTTGAAACGCCGTTTGATGCGGATGCCGTTTAACCTACAGATATTTGTTCATTTTAATGTTTATTGTCAGTATGACTCAAGGTTATAACACAGTTCTTTCAATGCCATATCTCTTTCAATAATTCACAAAATTATTTGCATCTTATCTCTTTTCAATATCACTATATCTCTCTGAGTTAAATCCGGAGTATAATAACTTGCTCTAGTTATCGGTATAATTACGTTCAAACCTTCAACCCACAATCTTGTTAGAAACAAGGTGTTAACTTTTGTCAATATTCCATGTGGCTCAATTTCCTTCTTTTTCCCAATTTATTTCCCCAATGACTTTTGTTTGCTGCGCCAATCTATCGCCGGGGAACAGACTCTGGATCTTTTTGCTCAGTTGTGTCGGGAACGAAGGTACCCGCACTTGAGGCTTGATGGTGCAACATCAATCAGTAAAAGGCAGAAGTTAGTAAACCGCTTTAATGATCAATCTAAGGTAAATTGCTTACAAACTGATAAACGAGATGCCTTGATTGTTTTGGTATTTGTGACCAATCATTGTATGTGATGTAGATAACAACCTCAGACTCCGAGATATAAATCTCAATATGGGCTTATTAATAGGTAGACCCGATATAAATTTCAAATATTGCAGGACGAGTTCGTTTTTCTCTGAGCAGTAAGGCTGGTGGCTGTGGCCTCAATTTAATTGGAGGAAATCGATTAGTCTTGTTCGATCCTGACTGGAATCCAGCAAATGATAAACAAGTAATCCCATAGTGGACTTACTCAGTATCCATGCATTATGATTCTTCCTAAAACTTTGGGTACTTATGCCCTTCACATTTCAATTTTGCCTTGCCCTTGATCAGGCTGCGGCGAGAGTTTGGAGGGATGGGCAGAAGAAAAGAGGTACATTTATAGATTTTTGAGTGCTGGGACAATAGAGGAAAAGGTATATATCATTGTGATAATTGAGTGGAGACAAATGCTTTTATTGCGATTTTGATTCATATGACTCTACCGTAGGTATACCAGCGTCAGATGTCAAAAGAAGGGCTTCAAAAGGTCATTCAGCAGGAGCAAACAGATAACCTTGAGACACCGGTTGAAATTTCTGCTTCGAGCACATTTTCTTAATGCAGCTCATTAAACCTGTACATTAATGTTCTCAGTCTTTGTAATTTTCAGGGTAACTTTTCGACAGAGGTCCTCCGGGATCTGTTCTCATTTCATGAATGTGTCAAGTAATGCATTCCATCTTTTTCACTCATGTAATTTATATTAATTATTATGCTGAATGCTGATAACACCCTTCTTGATGCATGGTGAGTCGAATTTACACATTAGCGAATGGCGAAGCTGAAGCCATTCATACATATGTTACAGTAGAGTAGATAGGAAAGGCAATAACGAACAATCGTTAATATCGTAGCATTTTGCGATTATTAATAATTTTAAAGATGTTGGTATGGTGCGATTGTATTGCAATAATGGTCGCCCTTGATGGAGATTTGGTGAAAAGAAACGACAATGTACATTCCACCATAAGAATAAACAGAGGCCTTTACTTCATCCTTATGTTTTCTTTCATGTCTTTAGGTCAGAGATTCATGAAAGGATGCATTGCTCTCGGTGTCAGACAAATGACGATGGGCCTCAGAGCGACGATGGGAAATATGTTGCTCATTCTACGATAAGTAACGGTGGATTTGATGAGGAAACCTCTGATGATATAGGTGGATTTGCAAAATTTGCAGGCTGTATGCACAAATTAAAGAAATCAGAAAAGCAGGTTAGATTCCACTAGACTTGTTTTATGTGCCTTCAGTTTGCTAAAAACCTCAGTAACCCGACTTCCTCAAAGGGATGCTATGGTACTTCGACCAAGTAGATAAACTGCGTAATGTTTCTGACACTTGATTCAAGGAGATACTGAATGAGTACCTAATCTTAGATACATCTTTTCAGGTAGGGATCCCCTTGGAAGAAGATTTAGGTAGCTGGGGCCATCATTTCTTCTCCACGACCGTACCGGATACTATCCTTCAGGCTTCAGCCGGAGATGAGGTATGCTATAGCAATTTAAGTATATTTCTATTCACTCCTCCCTCCCCCCATTTTAATCTTTGTTAAAATCAATAGTTAAGTCATCCTAAAGACAAATTAATCGGACCTTTATGGTAGCCCATGGCTTTCTAATTCTTCCAACAATCCTGGATACAGGATCCTAATTTAATAAATATAATATGAAGCTCAGTAAGTTTCAGTAATAAAATTCATTAAACGCTGGCTCTTACGGTTTAGATATTGAAAATATTTTACATTTGACATAACATGCATGTACTCTGCTGAAGCATTCAAATAAACGGCTCATCTTAACGTTTCTCTCCATAAGTTTCGGTATTGTGCTTATTAGTGGTACCCTTTTCCTTCGAAATATTTTCCCCACTTTTGGCATGTAATATGTGAAACATCTTGTCAATAATCTGAGCAATATGAACTATTATTGGCAGTTGAACATGAAAGTGACACTGACACGCTAATTTGCCTAAAGCCGGCTATCCTTTACAGTTCAAGTTACAATAATCTCTACCTGGATATTATTTCTCTCTTTCAGGTGACATTTGTTTTTACAAACCAAGTTGATGGAAAGCTGACACCAATTGATTCAACCGTCAGTTCAGAGCAACAGCAAGAGGAAAGCAAGGAAGTGATCCAGCTAAAACGGAACTCCAAACAAAGTCCCGTTCTTTCTTTACATCAGAAGCCATCTTACTCCCTCAAGCCTTCAATGAGGCCAGCATTGAGTTCTGTTAGGACGAAGGAAAATATATCAACACAAGCAGCTTTAAAAACCAAAAATTCCCTTGTAAATCAATTACCACAGAAAAGATCATGTCCAACTTATGTTGATGTTGATCAATTAGAATAATACTTCTGATTTCGTCAAGCGATCATTATGATTGGCTTTCATCTAGTCATCACAATGTCATGTCCTATGTCTTTTTGCACGAAACACGTTGCCTGCTTTCGGTCTTGCACTGATTATACTAAGGTGATGTTCTCGTCGACAAAATTCCTCGGAGAAACAGATCAGGGATAAAATAGGCCGTTCAACATTGGGGTTGGGAATTTCGCGGAAAAGCATATGAACTTGGGCCGGCCTAATCATATCAACATGGCCGATAAGGGAAAAATTTGTTTCGATTGGGCTGAGTTAATTTAAATTCGTGTATTTGTGGTTATGCTGCTAGTTATGACTTGTGAACCAAGAGTTAGGTTTAGGTTTAGTGAAAATAACTAGTGTTTCATAATATGACAAATCAAGTTTGAATTTCATCATTTAACGCCTGATAGTGTCGCTTCTAATAGGAGATATTTTCACTTTGTAGAAAAAAATTATGACTTGTGAGATGTTATGAATTTTATGTAAATTATAGCAAGCAGATGGATTTGCTAGTTAAAATATGTAAAATTAAAGGAAAGTGTAATATAATTATTCATCTCAGGACAAAAAAGTATTTATTTAGTTTAAACAAGTTTGTGAGATTTTAAAATTATTAGAAAATTGGTCCTGTAGTATTAAATGTTAGACAATTGTATTAAAAAAATTATGAGAACGCTGTAGCTGTTATTTTAAGAAAATCTATTTAATTCACTTAGACCTGTATAATATAAACATTTTATTTTACTTATAAAATAATTTCTTGTGTTTCTTCCCAAACAAGTTCGTGTTATCTGGAAACACATAATAAAAACACATCAAGCATTTTACCAACCAAAAAAAAAAAAAACATAAAGCATGTCCTTTATTACATACCTGTGACGCTAACAGAAATTATGTCTTTCATAACGTAGTAAATAGATTTGACGTGGGATATATGTTTAATACCTGACAGTGTTTATTTTGAAAGCACCAAGGGAAAAAAAAAAAATCCCCACGGCGGATTCCCCCGTTGCAAGGATTTGTCTGGCAGATTCCTTAGTAGTTGGGAGCAGATGTACTCTATTTTGCGTCGCTTTTTACCCCTTGAAAATGTAACAAGAAAGAGTTATGCATGCGAGAACACCGAGGCCTCCGGATATAGTCCCAGGTATATTCCTTTCTCTGTTTCTCACTCGCGCGCTTGCAAATCCATTGAAACGGGATAATAACTAACATGATACATGAACAGTAAAAAGTTGGAAGAACGAGGACTATGGATTGAATATTGTAATATATCCCTTGCCCCTCACCTTTTACTCCTCTAGGCCGGCCAAATTTGATCCTGTATCTTTCCCTCTGTTGTCGCAACGATCCTACCTCGCTCCATGGAGCTCAAACCGGGTTTGTCGGCACTGGTCACTGGAGGTGCCTCTGGAATTGGTAACATACATAAGACTCCCTATTGATTCTTCCTGGATTCTATGATGCCTCGATTTATTTTTGAAAATACGTTTCTTTTTTTTGCTTTGGATCGATGAATTTAATATATCTGTGACTTTAGATTGATTGTTGGCTGTTTGTGCAGAAGTTTGGTGCTTTGTTAATGTTTCAGTTTGAAAGGACAAGTTTAATATTTGAACTATGGGATGATAATTATAGCTAGACATAAGTTTACATGACTAATAACGTGTTCGGTGCTCAGATTATTGTTGGTAACTGAAGCTTTCGATCCCAATGTCATGATATCTTTCTTCTTCGTGAGTATGTTTGGGGTTTGACTAACGATCGATGAAATCTTCTAGTTGCGAAATGATTAGTATAGGAACCAATTGGATGGTAAGTGAGGAGAAAAGAAGCAAGCGAATGATTATACACCTAAGGGGACGATTGGTTTTGAAACTTTTGTTATGGACTTACAACTACTGTAATAGAGATATGAGAGATAATAAACGCTGATTTGACGGTCTATCTAGGGAGAATATATTAACTCAGCAGCCATTTCTCTTTCATCGATATTGAAACATCACGTTAGTAGACGCTTGGTGCATTTTATTAGATATCATATCTGCGATTTAGATATAACAATTCATGCCTAAACTGCATTTCTTCCTTTGGTTTACATACAGGTAAAAGTCTTTGCTTAGCTCTTGCAGAGAAGGGTATATTTGTCACAGTTGTTGATTACTCTGAAGAAAAGGGAAGACAAGTCTCATCCCTCGTTGAGCAAATTAACACCAAGTTCCATCCCAAGTTAGAACATCCATCTGCGATTTTTGTGAAATGTGATGTGTCTAACACAAGTAAGTGAATGATTATCTATGAGCAACACATACAATACAAAACAACAGGATCAGTTCTATCCAAAGTTATGGCCTTCCCCTTTGTCCACCATGCTGGAAGTTGGGCTTGTTTACTTAAGTTCTTTTTTAAATGATACTCTTCCGGCCTGCTCTTGCTTTCAATTGCAGGTTTAGTATTACCAATCTATGATAAAATAGCATCATATAGGGGGAAGATAGCCATCCATTTTCACTGGAAGAAAGAGGAAAACGTAGAATTTCCTGATCTGGACGGCATATTTTTGCGTTCACCTTTTTCTAACTATTATCAGACTTTGTAGTTTTTATACATGTCATAAAAAGTGAATTACATGTTATTTTGTCCTTTTTATTTCTGATTATTTGCAAATATTTTAATTTATGATTAATAACAGGGGATATTGCTGATGCATTTGAGAAACATTCGTTGACATATGGAGGACTGGACATTTGTATCAACAGTGCAGGGATCGGTAATCCTGTACCGTTCAGTAAGGATAAAACAGATGGCTCTCGCTCATGGAGATACACTATTGATGTGAATTTGAATGCTGTTATTGATTGCACTCGCCTAGCGGTAAGCTTAACATAAGGCTTGGTTTGCCTTCCTCCTCTAATTAGAGTTATAATTTTGCTTAAATGGGTTAATATAATCTTTAGTCCCTCAAGTTTCATTTTGGTTTTGGTCCTTCAGATTTCAAACCATAAGTTTTGGTCCCTCTAGAGGTAAAATAGTCTAAGTTTTTATTAGATTATAAGGACTAATGTTCTAAATGAAAAGAAACTTGAAGGACCAAAACCTATAGTATAAAACTTGAGGGGCCAAAACCAAAATGAGGACAAACTTGAAGGACTAAAGTTTGTATTAACCCAAGCTTCCAAAACAAGACTCAGTTCACAATGTGAAGGTAAAAAAATTATGGAGTGCATGCATAGCTAAACTATTTATTTCTTAAATGAATGAAAAAGGTTAAAGCCATTGATTATCCATGACAGTAAATACTTGTGTTTGACAGATTAGAACCATGGAAGCTACCAAATCGCCTGGTGTGATTATCAATATGGGTTCTGCTTCCGGTCTTTATCCAATGTACGGAGATCCTATATATTCTGCCTCCAAAGGTTTGCCACTTTAGCAACTTTAATGAGATTTATTCATTAAGAACTTCCCGTTGAAGTTGAAAAACTAAATGTTTTCATAAAACGGAGCCTAAAGAACTAATCAGCAATTTCTACCATTATTAGTTAAACTATCAGTTAGGAGCCAGGAATGGCTTTCGTGATTGGTGATTTTATAGCAATGCCAAGCAGAACAAGCTTTAATTAGGGCAGTGCAATGGCGGGCTGGGCAGCCCAGGGATGTGCCCGCAGCCCGCCCATTTAAGGTTAAATGGGTACGGGCTAGCCCATACCTATACATGGTTCATTGGCTGCCCTTAAATGCACGAGTTTTCATGGGTTTTGGGGTAGCCCATCTAATTGAGGCGTCCTTACCCCCCCCCCCGGTTGGACAGCATTACAACAAGCAAGAACTAGCTAATCTAGATATTCTCATAATCATAATCATTTTGAAGAGGAAAACAAGGGAAATACTCAAGCAATAACAAGCATTAACCATGATGGCAAAGGATACATACAAAGTTTTCCATCAAGAAAAAGTTCTGACTCTTGATCAATTTGAGCCAATGTTTTCCGCACAGATGTGTAATATGGTGCGTATTAAAAAGCTGAGGAAAATACCTCCCAGAAAGTCTAAATGATAGGTTTCCTAATTTCTAAATAAAATTGCTTGGATGAATTTTTGAAATATGTAATGAATGTGCATCGGTGAGCTCTTGAAATAAATTTTAACTTGAAATCACCTCATTAATTCCTAATGTGTCTCTAATAAGAATTAAATTATATTTACCATAAGAATCATTATATGTTTAACTTATAAGGACCCACAACCATAACTGCACCAAAACAGAAAAAGAGATAACCTCAAACATTATTAAAAGATTCTAAATTAGACACCAAACGTGAACTTATGAAGCTTGGTCACCAGTCCACCAAGGCCAACAAATGAAGATGAAATAGTGTTCAGTTCAATTTGCAGAAGTGTTTTGGATTGCTCATCCAGCATATAATCTGAACAATGTAAACCTAAGCATATTTCCTAAGAAATTATTGCAAAAGGAAAGGGCAAAAAATAGTTACTAGCTCTGACTGACTGAAGGAGAGTAATCTGCTTGCACCTTCATCTCATCTTTTACTATATTAATAATATACTTGATCACAAACTGGATATCATGTGAAATAAACAAAAAAAAAAAAAATGTAAATGGGTGGAGCATGGGTAGCCCATGCCTTTACCCGCTACCTGCCCATATAACACAACAATCCGACCCATTTGAGCTCGCCTGTTTCGGGCTCTTGACAGGCGGGCTTAAATGGGCAAAAAAATGCGAGTAGTGGACAGGTCAGGTGGGTAGTAGGTAGCGGATAACTTGCTCACCCCTCGCTTTAATAAGTGCATTGTGTCAATGTTGATTGTTAAGTTCTCCAAATGAAATTCATGGGACTGGTTAATACGAAATGGGTTCTACATAATGCATCATTTACTAAAGTTGTCATGCAAAAGATCTTTTTTATGTCTAGTACTTTTCAAATTTAATCATAAAAATGATGGTGGCTTGGCCATAAATGGACAATTAGTTTTGATAGGCCTAATTAATACCATGCTGAAAAATATATTTAGATAAAAGTTTTTGTTGTAATTGAGGGTCAAAGAATGGCTCTTACATCTTTGTCCCTGAGATTTTGCATAGATTAGTGTATTATTGCTTCCTGAAACATGAGCATGTGCTTCTGCAGGTGGCGTTGTCATGTTTTCTAGATCGCTTCGTCCATACAAACACCAGGGAATTCGTGTCAATGTGCTCTGCCCTGAGGTCAGAGTTGTGTTTGAAGAGTAAATGCTTATTGTTAACCTTTATAATTTTTAATCTCCGGATTGTTAACATTTTTCTGAGACTTCTTCAAATTAGATTCTGTATATAACGGTTTAGGCACATCATAAGTTCATAATTTTTTTTTTTTTTTGGGGATAAATCTACATGGTATCTGTTACTGCCTTTGTTAATTGCGTTATGGGCATAATGGTGTGTATAGCTTCCCTTTGGTGCTCAAGACGTGATTTTTTTTTTTAAAAATATTAATAAGTTGTGTAGGCTTCTGTTACCGTGTTCTCTTTTAACTTTTGAGCCTATATCTTCTTTTTTTTTCATGATATGTTATTCTCCAGTTTGTTGAAAACTCTTTTCCTTTAGATATTTTTCTTCATTTAAAAAAAAAATTATCTTTGATTTATTGGTGCCTTGATGGTTGCAATCAAACAGGTTCATTGTCTTTTTGATACATGTGAAGAAGATGGCAGTTCTTGCTTATTTTGTTGCTTCCCTCTAGCTTTTAATGTGGCTTTTCCATGCTTCTTTTATCTTGGCATTTATTAATCAATGGTCAGTTCAGTTAAAAAGTGGGAAGTTTCAAGTGAGTTGCACTAAGTTCCAGAGTGGAACAATTGGTCAGACTGTTTTCTGGGGGGCCATATCATTATTAGAACGTTTCCTGTTTCGCCATATAAATACAGAACCCTTAGTCACTGGTGGTAGCAGGCAGTATAATCGAGTCTAATATTTAACTTAAGCAATGAAAGCTTTCGTATAACTAACTTCTTCTTTCGTACTTCTTTAGTTCGAGGTATTTGAAATTTTATTGTCTGAGATTAGTAATTTATATTTTGATTTTATTGGAAGAGTTGTTATGATGCTGTATTAAAAATGACTACCAATAACTTCTGCAGTTTGTTCAAACTGATATGGGCACAAAGGTGGATTCTAAATTTGTTGGTTTGATGGGGGGCTTTGTACCTATGGAAATGGTTGTGAAAGGTATGTTTGTATATATATTTTTTGTTCTCTTAGATGGCCAAAAGATGGGGGTGACGAATGTCTGCAAGCTTGCCAAATCTCTATCGTTAGTAGACATCTGCTTTTTATATGGAAAGCTTGTTGATTGGTTTTGTGCGAACATCTTAATTGTCATCACGCATGTGCTTCTCCTAAAATACTGTAGTACGCTTAAGTGTGACTTCTTCCTTCTGAAGATTACGTTTCTTATAATAGTTTCATTACTATGGGAATGCCCCCAAATTCAATTATCAGCAACTATTTTTAGTGTTATATTATATCTAAGTATTTTAAACTCTCAAGGTGCTTTTGAGCTTATTATTGATGAGAGCAAAGCTGGTTCATGCCTATGGATTACAAATCGCCGTGGATTTGAGTACTGGCCCACGCCATCAGAAGAAGAGAAATACATGTTACCCTCCTCAAGTTTTCGGAGAAGATCCGAGTTCAAAGCTCCACCAATTAAACTTCCTGAGATTTTTGAGAAAATGTGTGTATTTCAATGCTTTCTTTCTATTCTGCTGTGACCATACATGCACGTGCGCGTGTGGACCCTTATGTTCTCCAGCCCACGCTTCTTTCCATGCATGCCTTTTTGTTTAATAGCTTAAAGTATCTTTTATAATGACTTAGTGTTACTGAGGAAAAGATGCAATTATATTTTGAGTTTGACCACATATTTTTCCTGATCACGTGTATTATTTAATGGATTTGTGTTAGTTGCTCATTGTTTGCAGAGTTGTCCACACCTTGACTCACAACTTTAGGAACGCAACCAGTATCGTGAGAACATCACTGAGATTACCCATCAAACCACATCATGTTCTTGTAAAATTGGTTTATGCCGGTGTAAATGCTAGTGATGTAAGTCACTGTGGATTTCTGAGAGGACTATTTTTTGACTAGTGCTAGTATACTATTAACAGCATCCGGTAATGAACAGTTGCGAATGATGTTCTGGTTGGAAATGAAGTGATTTCAAGCCTACGCATGAGATCGTAACTCAATTTGTTATAATTCTCTTTGCATGTTTATCTAATAGACTAATGACCAATCTATATACATAGTGAAAGTATACGTTATAACATGTAGGTGAGATTTTATCCCTGGCATGAATTCAAATAAGCCTGATTTTGTGTACTTCTATGTTCTATTAGTTGGGTAAATTCATACACAATCTTGTTTTAGTAGTCCATCATTACAAAACGCAAAAGGGTAGAGTTCTTAACAGATTAACCCAATATATTAACTCTGAGAGATAACGCTTCAAATAATTTGCTTTGAGGAATCCATTGCTCAGGCCTTTATCAAAGGTCTTGATATCCTTGATTTATAGCTGAAGCATGACGCTTGTAATAAAATAATAGTGGTATATATTTCTAGAATGAATGTTGTCGAGTTATAATTTCAGATGGGCTTATCATGGTTTAAACGTGAAGATTGATGATTCAGGGCCCCCCGTTTTGAATCTTAGTTGTTGTCTTGATATTGATTTTTTTATTTGGTTGGCATAACCTTGTCACAGATTCTCTTCCCCCTTGCTTAATCCTTTTTTAAGTCTAGAAGAGAAAAACTCATTTTCATCTTGAATTCTAACAAAAACAAGTTATGATAGGTAAATTTCAGTTCAGGCCGCTATTTTAGTGGCAAGGACAAAGACATTTCTTCTCGTCTTCCATTTGATGCTGGATTTGAGGTTAGATATTATTCTAAGAATGTATATCATGTGTAAGGCTCCATGTGTTTCTTGTCATGTATTAATATGCACCTATGCTTATCATGTTCACTTGGGTTTTCCTTGTTATACACAATATTTTAGGCTGTGGGAATAATTGCAGCTGTTGGGGATTCTGTGACTGGCTTAAAAGTTGGCATGCCTTGTGCGCTCATGACTTATGGAGGGTATTCTGAATTCATAATGGTGAGCATTGCTAAACAGTTTGTCCTGGTTTGATCATTAAGTTGATATAGTAAGGCAATTTAAGTTAACCTTGTTTATTTGGCCTAGATTCCTTCAAAACATGCCCTTCCAGTTGCTAGACCAGATCCAGAAGTTGTTGCCATGCTTACTTCGGGACTAACTGCTTCAATTGCTCTTGAAAAGGTTTACTGACATGAGCTCATCTTCGTGATTCTAAGATGTTACGTGATGCACATTAATTAGTTTAGTACCTGATATGTTACACGATGTACATTCAAGAACTGTTATGATATACTACCTTTTGTGCAGCTCATGATTAGTTTAATGCCTTTAGTTTTTCTGCCACTGAATTGGCTTGACCTAATAAAGATCTCCTCTGGTGCATTGAATAGGCAGGGCATATGGATTCTGGAAAGGTAGTTCTTGTTACTGCTGCAGCTGGAGGAACCGGACAATTTGCAGTTCAGGTGCACATAAATTTGTTTCCATTTGCTTCTTTCAAATGTGTTCGCATGCATTTATATTATGCTGTAGACGGCAGAACCTGGGTTTTTATCTTTTGCACAAAACTCAGCCGACAGCCAGTCACATCATGTTTCTTCCCATCCTACACATGACAGTAATATATTTCATGTTTCTGGTCAAGAAATATTTGTTCTCTTTAGTGTATAGACGAGATATTTATTGCTTTGAGTTTTGCGCTTTTTCTTCTTTTCATGCACTACCTATTCTTCAGACTATTTTTTCAACCCTTAACATTGTTTTCCTAATTTCATTGAATCTAAAGATGTCTGACCAGTAGTTTAAGAAAATTCTGGTTGTTTTTTGTAATTATTACATGAATCGTGGTTCGTATTAAGTTGAACTAAATATGGAATCCTTTCCGTGTCTGAGAAATAGAGAAGATGCGACACAAAGTAGCTAAACTGAGAGGGTGGATCTCTTTTAAATAATTCATTAGTTCAATGCTTCATAGCTATGAAACATGTACAAAAATTCAATGGGTATCTGTCATATATTCTTACATTATTTTTCCCCAAAAAAGAATATAGAACTTGTATTATATCATGAAGATGGAGTTTCTAGTGTCCCTTTTTCGGTTGATTTCTTCAAGCGATGTTTAGTGTATTTCTTAACTTTTTTTTTTTTTAATTATTATTCTCTTATATGGACTCATGTAATTGGTGATTTGATGTGTCATGGCAGTGTTCGCGGTCAACACGCCTTAAGGATAAGATTTTATGTGTTTCATACCTTAATAGATAAATGGAGATGAAGATACTGTTTTGTATAATAGAAACACTAAAGATAGAAGAAATAGTAAATTTGTTCAGATCAATTTATGTCCATAACTAAGGCAGTGGGAGACTTTTCTATTGCAACGTTGCAGGCTAAAATTTCTACTTGATTTTTCTGTACACAATGTCTTCTCAATAATTTGGATTCTATGCAGCTTGCAAAATTAGGAGGAAATAAAGTGGTTGCAACTTGTGGAGGAGGGGCGAAAGCCAAGCTTCTAAAAGGATTGGGAGTTGACAGGGTCATAGACTATAAAAGTGAAGATATTAAAACCGTATACCTCAAGTCCTCTGGTTTTCTTCCCTTTATATTTTATTTCTTTTAACATTATTTTGCTTTTATGGTTTGCTTGATGATTTAATGACATTTTTGAAATTTGAAAAATTAATCTATTTGTGAGATGATATTGCTAGCACTGAAATAATGTTTTTCACACCTCATCGAAGATATGTGTGTTTTAACCCCACAAAAAATTATGCAAAATACCTTAACTTCCCCAAGGCTCTAGCTGATTGAATATTTGTGGCTTTATTTTTTCAGGTTCTGACTAAGGAGTTCCCACAAGGCATTGACATCATCTATGAGTCTGTTGGTGGTGCCATGTTCAACTTGTGCTTGAATGCTTTAGCAGTCTATGGGCGACTCATTGTGATTGGAATGATTTCTCAGGTTCTCTGATATTCTCTCCTTCCCCCATCCTTGCATGTTCTCGTGTAACTATGCTATATTTGTCTTGCAATATTTTCCAAGTTTTCTCTTTTTGTCTTTAAGATAATGCTTATTCTTATCTTATTGCTTGAGGTTGTCATAATGTACTAGACTATATTACTGTACTTGACATCTAGTTTAGCTTGTGTGGTCCTTCACATGAAGTAGTATGGGCTAGTAACTCAATGATTTACTCAATCTTCAGGGCTAAAATCTAAAACTTATATAGTGCATGGATATCATATCAAATTTCAAACTGTTTATACTGTTTTTTTCCCTCTCAAATCATCCGGCTATAATGGAAGATGGGATATATGTTTTAGATATTTGGTATAAATCTGGGAAGCTATATATATTAAGCAGATTGCAGTATGAAAAGAAAATTTTATTATGTATTTTATTATTTAATAATGTAATTATTATTTGGAAACTAGGGTTTGTAATATGGGGAAACTTGGATAAATTGGGATTTAGAAGAGATGTGAATAAGCTTTTGGTCTGATTAGTCCTTATCTTTTCTTAAATATATTTTTACCCAGTTACAGTCGTTCCCTCAGACTATTGGGATATTGAATTGAGCTGAGCTTAGGGAATTTTTCCCTTTTTTTATTCCCCTACCCGTTCGGTATCAAAGTAGTCGTTATATATTGTAAGAATTTGCATTCCATTCATCTATCAATCAGTCAACAGATTGTATGAAGTCATCACCCAAGTGTAGACTTTCAAAAGGAGACATTAGGTTATAAATTGTAATAATTTCTCTCTTTGCTGATGTACTCTTCCCTATTCATTGTTTCATTTATGTCAGTATCAAGGAGAGCATGGTTGGAAGCCATCAAACTATCCAGGATTATGCGAGAAGATCTTGGCAAAGAGCCAGACTGTGGTGTGTGTTGATTGTAGTAGGCTAATGTTATTTTATTCTTCTTCTTTCTAATTTCTAATTTCTTTTGTTTTTTTATATAAAAATTTAAAAAAAAAAAAAAACTAACCTTCATAATCAGAATTGATTTTCATTTTTTTCTTACAATGTCAGTGAACTGTTCCACTTATGATTCTTCTATCCTGATTTGAGTAATTTGAAGAACTTTGGCAAATAAGATGATGATTTGATACAAGTTCCAAATCCCATAGTTGGCTTACCTATGGTTTTTCCATAACAATTCCAACATTTTCAGACTGGCTTTTTCCTGGTGCAATATAGTCATTTGTGGCGACAACATCTTGACAGACTATTTGATCTGTACTCTGTGGGAAAGCTAAAGGTAATGTGTGCGTATATCTGTGTATCATTGTGATCGTTCATAACTATCTGCATGTACATCTTAAGTTTACAAATGTTATCCTTCTAATTTTCCATGCTTCTGAAGTTCACTTCTATTTACTTCTGGTTTGTGCACATAGGTTGCTCTAGATCCAAAGAGATTTTCAGGCCTACAATCTGTTGCTGATGCAGTTGAGTATCTCCATTCAGGTCAAAGTGTTGGGAAGGTATTTACTTACTGATGAAATTAAATTTTACTTTCGTACGTTTTACTGTCATGTTCTCCGATAAAAGCAATGAGTGGATATTTATTATATCTTGGCACTTTTTAGTGTTTTTTCTTTTTTAAATGTTAGTTTCAATTGGAGAACCTGGTTAAACTCCACCTAAGTTTTGTCCAATTAACAACTCCCAATATACACCTGTGCTTCTAGACAATCTAGCCCTGAATGCTTTCATCTTATCAAATAAATCTTGCAGGTTGTTGTCTGTCTTGACCCATCTTTCCATCGTCAAGTGGCCAAACTATGACTCCTCAAGGATTATACTATTGTTTCATCAATTTCAAATATGGAATTGTGAACTGAAGGAGGTGGAATGAAAATCAGCGTCCACTATCTTTGCAGCTCTTACTCAAATATGCTACTGAACTATAGTGAAGATTGGTTCTGCACTTTCAAATTTCTTGTCTGTTCAACTCCAGTATAATATATTCTCGCCTTTATTTTGAGTTTACTTTGAGGTTGTGTAATCAGTAACAATAAATGTTATGTAAAATCCAGACGTCCTTTAAGCAAGTTTGCTTTTTTGTTAGACAATAGATTCCTTTCCAAAACTCAGGGACAAGTATGAAGCATCCATTTTGAATTGTGTTTTTATTTACAAAAATGATCAGATGAGTTGAGTCTGGCTCACTAGAATTAAGGTAGGCCTCATGGTTTAAAGAACGAGGTCCATTTTTAATTCTGGTAACGACTATTAAGCCTATCCTGATTTACCCATTGAATCCCCCCACCCAAAACGGAAAAAAAAAGAAAAAGGATTGTAATATGAAAACGAAAACTATTTTATGATCAGTTGATCACTGCTTCTGGGACAGCATATTATGAGCTGGCTTTTATGGTTAACCATGGTCCTGGGAACAAGCTGAGCGTCATGAATCATGATAGCTTCGGATAGTGACATTGAAGAAAACAACATGCCTTTCAGAAATTTCATCAAACACCTTGCAAGTCAATCCGGATTTCCCCAAGCGGTATAGCTTTCATGAGCTTGATACTCACCACTCAGAGACAGGTCCGAATGAAGATGGTCACCGAAACATCAGAGCGTGACTTGAGAAAAGAAAGACAAGATACACTGAACTTTCTTAGGTCCTACAAGGTTGGTTTTATTCCCTTTCTCTCCATATTTTACGTGTAGATTATTCATGAAATATAAATTAATTGATTTAATGCTTTGCTTAGCAATTCTATACCAATAGTAAGATTTGGAAGAGAACAGCAAAAAAGCTCCAAATGACCCCGTGAGGCTAACTCAAATATAAGGAATTGAACAAGATACGGCAAGTAGTCCAGAATTTAAACCCTTAATTTTTTTTTTCCTTTTTCTTTTTAAAGAAGAAAAAACTCCAAATTCTCTGTCGATCCTGACCAATAATGGCATATGCATCTCAGAGATGGCCAGATGGTGCATTCGCATTTGAATATATTATTTCGAAACTCCTTTTAAGATGTAAAAATAAAAGTAATCTTTTTCTCCCCTAAAGTCAGTAACAAAAACTGGAAAGATGCAGCAGGGAACTCAATTCTTTCTTCAATGTATATTCATTCCTTTAAAGGTCAAATACACCAGCCTACACAAATGAAAGATTTATTCAGTAGCAAGACATCACGTGGTGGGTTAACTAATCATGTAGGTATACCATGCAATACAGCTTTTAGTTGGGATATAGTTCTAGTATCAGATACTAACGTCCAACAGTTGGGGTTGAATTCTGAATTAACCATGTTTTCATCCTGCACATGTTTACATATACAATTCTTCCGTAAGAGTGGAATATAATTTACTCACATCAATTGGTCATCTTGAAATAAAGCCTTGGAAACTGAATTACTTCTTTGACTCCCGTCAACCCTGTAATGGTCATCATCCACCTTGCTGGTCCATGAACATGAACGCTTGTTTCCGGTCAATGGGGTCTCGCATACTGTGTCATAGCTTGCCCTCTCCCGCTTCTTCTTCTTCCTTGTTGGCAGCTTTCTAAAAGAATCTGACTTGAGTTTCATAGACATCTGCTTTGGGGCCCAAAGTTTCTGCAAATCAGGAATGCAACTTGTGAAAGATGAAAATCTTCTTGCCCTTTCTCTCTTCTTCTTGGCTTCTACTATTTTTGGATCCTCCTGCTGTTTATTTCTTTCAAGGCTTCCATTTGCATTCTTGAGGAGCTGAAAGGGCTCATTTTCCGACGATATGGGACCACTACTACTTACATTATTTTCACCCATCTCATCTCTGTCGGCCTTTCCATTCCAGGATTTGTTGCTGTCTTCACTGATGAGAAAATGATTTGGGGTTTCATCCTCTTCGGCAAACAGCAATAGGTCCATCTTGTCGTAGATTTCATGAACCACATCTCCAACGGAATGAGAATACCTGAAATTCCAAATTCTTCAAGATCGCAAGTCTAATGGATTTTCATTTTTCCTTCATCACTTTATGCAAATTCAACTGACTTTTACTGTTGCCAAGTTTTTGCTTATTTAGAAGACAGCGGAAATTCAGTTGCAAAGGCAAAAGAAAAAACAAGAGAAGTTCAGTGCAACGTCAAAGGCTAATTCAAGACGGTTAATGAGGTATTTCACACTGATGTATCATATCATACTCATGGTCTTTAGGTGACACAATAGCCTGCCCGACAGGGTGGAGGTCGCGGGTTTAAACCACGGAGTGCGTGCGTGGGTCATGGGTACACTTAGTTGTTATGTAACTAAAAAATATATTATACTCATGTTTTAGGGAGAAGATACCACTTCACATGGACCCCTCTCCGGTGAACATATTTTGACCAACAGCAGAGCAACTACACACACACACACCATATATGTTAGAATAAATGCACAAAATGATAAACCTAGACTTATGCGTCCAACTCCAAAGAGAAGCTAAAATCTTTTGTCCTTGCATTAAGAAATACTGAATTACTTTACATAAAAAAGCATCATCGAACATCTATAAAATCTATCAACCTTTGGATACGAATATGTACCTGCTTTTTATGATCCTTGCCACATAATTATCAAGGTTCCAATCACCAAAGAATCCCCCTTCCATATGGCACTGAATATTCTCCAGAAGAAGGCAAATTTGCTTAACCATCTTCTGTTTGCCAGACTCTTCAACTCCACTTCCAACATCTGATTGTAGGATTTCCATCCGAAACAAAATCTGCAGTTCATATCTTGTTCTCATTAAGGTAAAACATGGAAACAAAAGAAGCCAAAACTATAATAACAACGAAATATGAGCTGCACCACAACACATGCACAAATTACGCAAAATGTCTCCAAAGGATACTCTCTAACTATTTGTCCTGCGATGGGAGAAGAAGTTCCAGTCTCAGATGCCTGAGAGAATGGATTTTTGCTTTTATGCTTTGTGACTAACTCTTTTGGCTCCATTAATAATATTTTGCTAAGTTCAGCCGCAATCATGCTATCATATGCATCATTACATTTCGAAGAATTTTGACTTTCAGAAATGGTTTCTCTGTCAAACTTCTTTGATAGCCAGTAGATGGATGAGTTCACAAGTCGCTCAGCCAAAGCCTGCAAGTCTACGTCCTCAGATGCAATTCCCTGATGGATCTTGTCGGAAAGAGTACTGAAAAACCCTTCAGATGTTTCTGACCCAGTGTCAAGCACAGCACCGGCCTGTACTCCTGAAGCCTCAGTCAGAGTGTTCTCTCCTGCTGAGGCAGATGAGGAGATTGGCAGCTGACCATCTTGGGGTGATCCAGTCAATCTAGTGTCGATGTTTTCTGGAATTAACTGATTTGGCTTGGATGTATCAGACACAATTATATCATGACAGTCAGGTTTCTTCATCTGCTTCATCCAGCACTTTAAAAATTTCAACTTTTTTGACTTTTTACATTCCCTGGCATGGTAAACCCCATGCAAGTCTATGTCAACCTGATCATATGCCGCTTTCCAGAAGGTGCTCCACGTGAGTTTTTGAAGGCTCTTCCTATCCATTATGTTCTTTTTCTGATGACCCTCAATCACCGCACCACTCTTCTTATCTTGAGAATCCAATAGTTTATTGCGTTTTTTAAAGTTGATATCAGGCTTGCAAACGTCAGCACTCAATGTCCTGATATGTTGAGCCATATTTTCTCCTCCAAAATGAAGAACCATATCTGGATCGTCTATTAGAGATAAGAGAGCAGAAGATATTGTAAAAGGCCTTAGAATGCCCGTAAATGAACCACCGTCGCTATTGGAAAGGTACACCAATGCCCAGCAACCTTCGTTATAAAGAAAACTACAGAGCATTTGCCAGATGGGTTCAGAATTTCTCTGCCACATGAAACCAAATTCAACTGCAAGAATATCAAGAACCCTATCTGCGAAGAATTCATTTGAAATTCCCTTCCTCTGTTTCTTAGATTCACCAAACACTTCTCGTACAAGAAAAGAATCAGATATGCGATCCCCTAGTTTCAAAAAAGCATCATTCCTCTGTACAGCCTTAATATGAAATTTTGTGATTCCATTACCAAACTGCTTCCAAAATTTTTCCTTGTGTTCACGGCCTCCTTTTGGCGGATTAATCAATTCTGGATCAAACCGAACATCATCATATTTACCAAAGAACCTGAATTTGATCAACTCAAGATCACAACAGTTATATTCTATGGGATTCCTACTTACATCTAAGATCTGAAGACTCAGTTGGACATGAAGTTTACTAGAGTAATCATTTATATCGAGAGAATACGATGACACTCCAATTTTCGGATAAATTAAACCAAAAGGAAGCAGAGCGGAACCAAGTATTACCGAATCCACAGAACATAACCCCCAACCCAAAGCTCTAGTTCCACTCTCAAAGAAACTATAAACCAGTTTAATTTCATCGGTCTCGTTCTTATGCTCATAACATCCAGATTCACACTTCACATCAACCCAACTGAAATGAATGTCCCTACAACCAAATGCACCACTCACACTCCTGAAGAACCCAGAGAATCTCTCACAAAATGGACCCACATTTTTCAACGACTCGTGACCTAGCTCCACATCGAAAAATTCAGACAGACACTTGAATGATCTACAAATAGGCGAAAACAAAACAACCAAATTCGACCGAACAACTGGGTAATTCAGAACAGCATCTGGTATAGGAGAACATATTACCGAGTCCCAAGCATAGTCGTGTACAATCTGTTGCACCGATGCGGCAAGATGTGAGGCCCTGGGAGGAGAGGGATCCAATGGATTGTGAAAATGAGGCAGAGAAGTGAGGGTCTGCGAGAGAGATTGGAGGGTAAAGGTGGAGTCACTGAAAGAGAGAGAAAGTGAGTGATTGGGGACAAAATGGTGGAGTTTAGAGGACGAAAGAAGGGGAGAAAGCGAGGAAAAGAAGAGCTTAAAGCAGAAGAGAGAAGACGAGAGAGGAGGGAAGGTGAGAAGGATTTTCGTTGATGTGAGAAGGGAATTAATGTAAGGAGTGGGATCCTCAAGATGAAGAAGTGGGTTGAGGTCTATGAGAAGAATCAGGCGTTCCGTTTTACTGTAATCTGTGATTCCATCAATGGCGTTTCCCGCCATCGAAGACAATGGCTGATGTATAGTGACTTCGAATCGATCAATGGAATGTGGTGCCGGCGGGAGAGACGGAAGAGAGCTTCTGCCTTCTGGATTGGATTGCAGCGGGAAAGAGAAGGAAAGAAACGGTGTCGTTTGGCCAGGCCACAGGGATACCCAATGTGAATTGGCGGGATCTAAAAGATTGGCAGTAAAAAATACTAAAAATTTCAAAACATCCTCAATTCAATTTATTTTCCTCCAAGTTTTATTTTGGGAATAAAGATACTAAGCTCACTATTTCGTTGTCAAATTGACTGATTTATTTTGCTTAAATTGTAAATTTTAGTCTTTAAACAAAATTCTAACGCTTTATAATTTAATTATTTTGACATGGTCATTATCAAAACTTTGACCAGTATGTGACGGGATTTCTTCGTATAGTTTATCGCTTCAAATCTAAATAATTATATATACTACAAAAAATTTAACAAAATGCATTATTCATAATTACAAATTAATTTTTGAAAAAAAATAAATAATATTTCTCGTTTTTCAAACTTCCTAAGCTAACAATTACAAAAATGAAGTTACACCATGATGACCCAAAACTTGAATCGGCCATATTGGGGCATCCTACGAGAAAGAAACAGAAATTTAAAATCTAAATGTTTGTCCCATATAATTTACCCCTGTAGCCAACTTATTATTAACAATTTTAACTTCTAAAATTTAAAATCTACTTATTTTAATTTGGCTAAAAAGGAGCGTATCTAAATGTATGAGATTAAATACTTAAATTTTATTTTCTAGGAAAACTCTAATTATTAAGCTTTCAAAAGCATTGACTAATGATGGAAAATCAATGGAATCACATTTTCAGCTACTACTAAATCGCATCTTTCTCTATGTATGAAAAAGCACTTTCAATTAGAGTTTTAAAAAAAAAATCACATCTCTAAAACCATCTAATCTAATTATATACTTTGAAACCCGTTGAAAAAGAATGCAATGTGAAAATTGAAACACTCTCTTAGCTCAAGGAAATCAGCTAAGGGAGTATTGAGCTTAAGAAATTCAGGAAAAGCATCCCTTCCGTGTATACATTAGTTTCATAAATTTTGGATCAGAATTAGAAGCTACATGTTTCTCAAGTCATTATAAGTAAAACTCCGTTTAGTTACAAAATACCACATCTCAATCAAAATCTGTCCTCTTCATGTTCATAATCAGGACCTAGAGATGCAGGAACAATAATACAAACTAAGTTAATCTCAAGAAGACCCCTTTTTCTCAGGGCATTTGTACATCTCAGAGAACCAAAAAACTCTGATGTGCTGCCTTGAAGCTTCCACGGCATCAAAATAAGTTCTTCCGGCTATAACCCAACAACGAGGACTACCTTGTGCCTTCATAAAGAGGAGAAATAAGAGGCTTTAAAGTGTTGACACGTACCAGAACCACAAATTCCCAGCGCATTAACATGTCATAAGTTAGTTAGGAATATTCTGCACCTGTTCTATGGACCATTGATTGAATCTAAGCACTTTGAGTTTGTGTTATGTGATGATTAGGGGTAGTTAGGTAACGGTAAAGGAAATTGGGTAGTTAGAGGCTCCTCTATATAGGGTGATAGGATGAATGTAATGGGCATCTATGAATTGAATAATATTTTTCTACAATTTCATACAAATATATCAGTTGGTATCAGAGTCAAGATCCATTTAAGGGGAAGTATTAGTATGGTGATTATGGGTAGTTAAGAACGGTGAAGGGAATTTGTCAATTAGAGACTCCCTTATTAGTGTAAATGGGGAGATAGTGCGAATGTAATCCATGCATCATTTACGATACTAAATCTGCTAGAGATATTTAAGGCTTAACTTCTATAACCAGAGACCAGAATAGATGACCTTTCATTATACCACGTAATGTATTCAAAGTTTAAACATTTTAATTATGATCGTAGAGAGAATCACAGAACATGCGTTATGGGAGAGAGAAATTGTAAAAGGGAGTTACTTGCTCTGACTCTTTTGGAGCTCCTGTTCAAGTGTGAAGCATCCAAATCTTCATCTCCTTCCTCTTTGTTTTCTGATTTATATGCTCTAATTATGAACACCTAGAAGTCAAAAATAAGAGCTCGTGAGTTTTGACAGGCCCAAAAAAATCAAGAGCACACATAAGTCTACCTAATGATCACCTTAAATTCTGTGGGTTTGATGAGTTGAAACACCAATGCATCCCCATCAACTAGTTCATGATCAATTGAGAAACCTCGCCAACCACCACTAAGACCAGTTTTATCAGCAAGGTATTTGGTAGGAGACTTGTTCCTATCCTCATCTATTAGAGTTATTGTTTCATCATGGTGAGGAAGATAAGTTTTGCAGAAATGAACTGGAAGACCCTGTTCAGAACAAGCAAGAAAAACTCAAAACTTGCCATTAATG
The DNA here is from genome assembly GCF_004799145.2 of Neltuma alba. Lineage (NCBI taxonomy): Eukaryota > Viridiplantae > Streptophyta > Magnoliopsida > Fabales > Fabaceae > Neltuma > Neltuma alba. Next base: position 23,208 of record NW_021633838.1, read on the forward strand.
GAAATCATTGGTGAGGAATGAAGAATACAGAGTATTTCCCTTTTACTTACAAGCCAAAATCCTCCAGTGACATGTGATTGGAGCATAGGCTTGATGAAACTTGGGTATTTAGAATCTAAACCAGAGAGAAGTTCTTCGGCTCTATCAATTGCATATTGCCTAACTTCATCTGAAGCATAAACTCGATTTAGCAAGTCCCTTTTCGGATAGGACCTACAAGTCATTTTCCATATGAAAAATTTGATCTTAAAAGAAGCGTGAACAAGTGACAAGTATAAAACTTGAGCTCACCTTCTTGGTCTCAGCAAAGGTTCAATGGGGCCCTTGCAAGAATAAAAACAATCCCTCTCAAAAAAACTTACATATTTGACGACAAAAACTGATTCAAAGAAAAGGAACGAAGCCATTAAAGAAAGAGCAGAAGATTGAAGACTAACTTCCTTGTAGTTTGGAGGAGGTAAGCTGGCTACGCGACTAGACCTTCTTACTGGGGCCGAAAAAGGACTTACCGGCTGACGTGCCACCCTAGGCTTGGCCTGAAACAACAAAAACCAGACCCAACAAAGCTCATAAGATTTGTTTACCAGGGGAAAAGAAAAAACTCATTAAGATTTTCTGATGAAGAAGAGAAGAAAACAAGTGAAATACAGGAGAAGACTTAGGTGATGGCAAAGGCTTCAAAGCACTAGCAAGCTTGTTGAGGTTTAGCTCCTCCATTCTCTTCTTGTTTTCTTCTAGCCGTCGTCGCCTGCATTCCTCGTATGTTAACTTAGAAACCACCATTTTTTTTTAGTTTAAGTTGTGAAGGATAGATTTTGCTTCACAGGTGTGCTTGCTGGAAGGAAAAATGTAAACTCGAAGTTAGGACTTATGAGGAAATGAGATGAGAAGAGCAAGAGTTGATCGTTGCGAGGGGAGGGAGCATGTGAGCGCCATATTACCTTAACGGCTAAACGTTCAATTCAAATTCGAAGAGAAGCCTTGCACTGTTCTTATCTTTCCTAATCAAGGTAATCGATGAGAGATATTATGGGTTCATTTCGATTAGCGATTAAAGAAGTAGTTTATTATCAATTTGACTTTTAAAAAAATAAAGTTGGGTAAAAATTAAATTAGATAAGTTGAATTGTGTTTGAATTGAAATTCAAAAAAACTAGTTTGTAAAAATGAGATTGGTAAGAAGTTGTTTGGATTATGATTGAGTAAAAATAAGATTATTTATAAAATTACCAAAATGGTTTTGAGTTTTAACAAATAATAAATCATTATTAAAAAAATTAATTTTACATAATACAATGGATTTAAATTAATTTAATATAAATAAGTGAAATTTAATGAGTGAATCAAATTTTAAAACTTTAGAAAGATCATAAAAAATATTTTAATAATGATTGAGTAAGTAATTTTAACAAAAATATATTTCTAACTTATTTATTACTTTCAACTAATTTTAACTAATTTTTTGTTATCTACAAGTTATTTGAGGCTTATAATAAGAACTAAAAGAGGTAATAAATTTCTTAACTTTTTTTCTCTCCATATTTCAAAAGCTATAAGTCATAAGCTATTAATTTTAAGTTATAGCTTATTGTAACTTTTCATACAAAAATCAGATTGCTCAATCGCTAAGCCAAACAGCACAAATTCTTCAAATGGGCCTATGCTTGAAAAAATGCAACTTATTTGCCTCCAAACTTTTAGCCAAACAAGCTAGGAGGTTTGTCAACCCATTAATTTAGTTATTTGGAGTTCTCTTTTCGACATTCCATAAAATGGAACAGTATGACCGCGATATATATTTCGTGGCTGTTTGGGATCATAGTGGAAATTTCGTATAAACTTTACGTAAGCCGAAATAAAATTTCTTTAACATACTTGTCTCATATTCCTCAAATCACTATTGAAAAGTTACTTATAAGATACTTTTAAGTTGTCTCGTATTCCCATTTCATTTGATTCGTGAGTTGGTTGCCTCGCTGAAGTTTAAGGAATAAATCATTCTATTTAGTTTAGTTTAGTTTTATTTATGTGAATAACTTATTATAAATTTTATATTTTATAATGATGAAATGGGAATATTGGGAAATAGTCTCCATCGAAAATTTTATTAATAAGGAAAAGTTAACGAGAATGACCTAAATCAGTCTGTGGCTACAAAATTTACAAAGTAGTGGTACAAAATTTTTAATGGGAACTTTTTTTTTAGATTTTCTCTAATGAAGATTATAGACAGCTTATTATATAAGTATCAATGATATCAATTTATTTTGATGTTAAAATTTAAAATTTAAAATGTAGAATAATTTTAATTCTATTTAAGTATTTTTTATATATTTTTTTATAAAAAAAAGTTTAGGTGAATTGGATTCTTAAAATTCAACACAAGCAAAACATATTTCCAGATTCAAAAAACATTTATAGAAATAAATCGCCCACTAATAAAACCCAACAGTAAAATTTGAACTCACAACCTTATAAATCATGAATTAGCTCCTTATCATAAGAACCAACCTTTGTTGGTTATTTATTTATATTTCTATAATAAAGAATATGCCATCTTATTCTAACCTTGGTTTATTTTTAAAAATAATAATAATGCCATGCTTTTTGTTCGGCTTTCCATAGGAGTCCCGCTTTGGTTTCATTAAGTAAAGAGAAAAGAAAGTAGGGGATAAATTAATTGCATAAAAAATAAATTTGTTATTAAGTAAAATATAAAATTTATAGCAAGTGATAATAGTACATAAGACAATGCCTAACTTGGCATATAAATTGTTGTACACATGACTCATGATTCAAACAAGAATCATTAATTACACCTGGGTTCCTGAACTATAGGGTCCATTAACATTGAAAAGAGCAACAGCATTGGTTTATGGACCCCAGCACAGTAGCAGAACTATGGACTATTATGAAACTGGGGCTAGGAATCTGAAGAGCATCCAGGTTCAGACGGATAGAGAGAATAATATTGAGCAACCGTAAGTTGACTTCATTGATTGAGGATGTGTGAGAGCTGATCATGGAAGATCGGGTGACTACCTTGAGACACGCGGCTCGTCAGAAGAATCATTGTGCAGACTGGCATTCGAAGTCTGTTACTCATGGACCTATTGGACGCTCCTCTTGGCTGTGATTAGGATCCTGCCAACGAAAGCAGCAGCATGGACAAAATATAAACTGGCAAGCAGCTTCTTTTCCCCTTTATTTGCTCTTTAGACACGTCTTAACTACAAGTTTCCAAACATCACATCTCATTAACCTCAATATATATACACGCACACACACATCCATGTACAATATAAAAACTCTAACAAGATACATTCATTGAGTCGTGGATAGTGGGGCTCATTTTCTAGGCTCCGGTAAACCACAAAACTCACACTTGTTTTGATCAAAACTACAACCAAACTGGACCCTAGCACTAATCTTTGTACATGCAAAACATCTTCTTGCAAGCCTCTCCTTAACTCACTCCCGCGTCAGGCAATTAGATGATCATTAATTTACATCCATGAGTGGGTTCTTCCCATGCAAACTCTATTTATATGAAACACTCGAACCATTTCAGTTACTCTGCAGAAAGGTCATATTGTCTAGTCAAGTTCTTGCAGGAAAGCTGATGTACCATACTCTTGCAATTAAGTTTGTTATTAAGTATCTCCTCAAGTTAGATAAGAAAACGATTTCATAATCTGGAGCGACGGATACACTTGACACTGCTGAAGGGTGAACGCCCGCGAGCAGATGCAAAAGGCTTCCCATTCATGGTCCCCGAAGATTTAACATCCCACTCCTCGATATTCTTGGGAACACAAACATCGAAAAGAAATTGGCCAAGGACACTATGAGCATTGATGCTCGGGAGATTGGGCAGACAAACAGATTTTTCTTTCTGTTCATCCTGTGGAGTGCCAGAATCTCTACTGTCATGATATGCTGCGGAGCTTGGCAGAAAGAAGTGATCACTTGGCTCTGATGCAACTCTTCTGAGGCTCCGATTTGAATGACTTGCTGCCTTCTGTAGGTCGCAGATTAACTCTGAGATCTCATCATGCATACTTTCCATTCCAGTTCTCTTTCTTTCCATCATTTTATGAGAATAAATCGAGGTTGCCTTCTCTAACAAATGGGTCACAGCAATTCTGTACTGGATAGGATGATGCTTGTAATGACCTGGAACAACAGAAAAATTAATGGTGTTAGAATGCTCCAAGTGCTTACACTGGTTTATTTGCAAAGGAAGACTTTGCCCGAATAAGGTAGAACTAGATGAAGACCATATATTTAAGTTTCCAGAATGCATGCAGAAACCTTTGACTGCAAATCACTAGAGTCAAAAGCAACGCTGAAGTCAGCATTACAATCAATATTGGTATCAATGCAGGAAAGTGAACATAACCATAAAAAAGTATCAGACACACCTAAGTGAGAAGGGCTACTCAGTTTTACAAGGGTAACATCTCCACCAAGACCCTGTAATCGTTGGACGAAAGTATGGATACTTTGAAATGCCACAATCTCATCTTTCTCTGAACAGAAAATGAGAAATGGAGCCCCAAAATTCTGAAGAGAAAATTGAACATTAGAATGAATTAAAACAATGCAATCATACCCAAAAATAAACTCCAGCTGGACAGAGGAGATACTTACAATAGAAGAATACAAAGCTTGCCAATGTTCAGCAGCTAAGGATTCAAACCGGGTTAGGTATAAAGCATCAAAACCAGAAGCCACACATTTTGCCATCCAGGAAACAACCTTTGATGGTCCTGGCACTTTTACAATCGCTGGGTGTAGAGCGAAGCGGATGCCAAAATCACTTGTAACATCTAGTGGGCCAGAATCATAGATGTGTCCAGAAACAAAGTTCCTGAGCAGTTGATAGTTATGCTTCACATGATAAAACAATAATTAATATAATCTAAATGGTAAAAGGGCTAAAGACATCACTGACCAAGGAAAATATCAAGGAATGAGAAAAGGATTTTTAATTAAGAAAAAAGGAAGTTATTAACTAGGAAAATGCATTACCAGGTAGAGCTGACCTTCACATTTTCCCTCAATAAGCTGCATTTACATGAAAAGCTATTAGAATGAGCATTTCCAATCCAGCAAAAATTACATACTTCAACCAATAAATTCTCCACACCAAAGATAAGAATGGGTGATTGGAATTACCTGAACTACCTTGTACAGACAAGCTTTTGATCCGGCAGAAAAAGAAGCAAATACCACAGGGCATGATCTTGTCCTCAACTCCTGCATAACACAAAGAAACTGTTTGCTCAAAACCTCAGATACAAAGCTAACAAATTATACCCGGAGATTGCAGCCTGAACATCCTCATGTCTGAGAAACTCAAATGAAATCTTAGCACAACTTCCCATTTCTAATACTAACCTTGATGAGTTCATCAAGAACGGAAATTGCCAATGACAGCGCACTCTCATGATGAAACCTACAAAATGAAAAACAATAAATTAGAGAATTCTATTAGTATGCCAACCAATCACTTCAAGTGAGAAGGCATCTGATAAGCCACTTGAATACAGTATAGCCCACTCAAATCATTTTTGAATGATTATCGATTAAGCATGTCTCTACATGTGCTAACAGAAAAGTACTAGAGTCCTTGTTACTGAGAATCTACCATTTAGTCATGCCCGACACCTTACTCTCATCCTGACATATTCACTTATAGAAACTTTTCCATTCTCACTCTCATTAATCATATTTGAAGGTAAACTACGTTAACTTTATTAGGGGCGCTTCAACAGTTCGACCACAAACTAAAACCTTCCAAAACAATATTTACACGCATAGACACATACTATAACAAGTCTTAGATATTTCCCCTCTACTCAAATGGTGATGATAACCTTCATTGGGTGCCTAACCTACAAGAGTTACAAATCATTCCCAACGGTGATTCAATTTATATATTAGCCAAACTGTACAGGCACAAATATACATAGATATCCTCGATTTGTATTTGTGTGAACGTGAAATACATTGCTTGCCGGCTTGCCCATGCCTTTTCTGATAGTTAGATAGTTTAGTATGTGCTGCAAGTCCATAAAATGGCCTCAAATGATGTAGAGTGTGTGTGTGTGTGTGTGTGTGTGTGTGTGTGTTTGTGTGCTCAGTAATCTTCATCAACATATTGACTCTAGCACCGTGTGTTATAGGACATCCAAAGTGAACTCAACCTCAACATGCACCTTCATGTCACGAGTTATAACGCAGGGACCTCTGACAAGGACATATCCAAAGGGAGCAAGCACTATATTTCACAACTTCCTTAAGAAAAAGAATTAATATTATTAAAAAAATTAATTTTATTATCCAAAACAAAAGAGTAAAATTTAACTGTAGCCCCCCATATTTTACATGGTGTTCACTTTTGCACCCTCAAATGGCAAGCTTTGGGTCCATCACTGACCTCCGATGTTTACAGCATCAAAACACTGGACTGAGATGAAGGCCAGTGTTAACAATCAGCTATATCAAATAAATGACAACTTCTTTTCTTAAACCCAAAAACACTTGAATTGCAAGAAACATAACTCGTAATAATTATTGACACCGATCCAAAAAAAACTAAAAACATGCCAGGCCGCAGTGAGCATGATTATAATTTCCAAAACCAAGGAATGCTATGCAACAGCCTCGTTCCCCTAATTCAAGTTGTACTCGACAGACAGTTGACTACTTGACTGTCGTGAGATTTCATCCTCATCTACGGCCAGGCATGACATCTTCATATCTGAGCAGCTTATTTATCCAAAAAATGCCCTTTACTACCAATCAAAGCATTTGTTAAGAAATCTAAGGAGCCTCAAACCTTAAAGAACAACAACAAAACTACATCCAAGCAAGAAACCCCATACAGTTATCACAGCAGGAAACTAAAACTAATGGCGGAAAAAAAATCGAAAAGATAAAATTGAACGAGAATTCACCGAGCCTTTGTCACTGCATCAATGGAGAAACAAATTCAGGGAAAGTTGACGAGAAATAGCAAATTAGCAATGTTGAGAGGAACTGGCGCACGAAAGTCATACCAAGAAAAAAATTAACAGAAATAAACTTACGCAGAGATATAATGAGCATGACAAACAAGAGAATTCCACCCTAAGGATGAGTACAAATCCACATAATCCCATAGTTGGCTCTCCTGAACAGAAACCCAAGCAAAGATTACAACGATTCCTTTGAAATCAGTGTCCTCCTTTCTCCCCCAGAAGATATTTCCACCCCTGACGCCTCCACTGGAGCCGCCGCCGCGTTCACCTCTCGGCATAGCTCGAGGAAGACCCAGTTTTCAGAACAGCTCAAATTTCAGGATTCTGAGAATTTCAGGTCGAATATTCAAAAAAATAAATAAAAGAATGTTACTTTATGGTAGTTGAAGATTTGGGATAATAGTGATGGTGGGAATCATCGGGGCTAGTGTTCATCTAATTCTGGCGAGCAGCACATGATGAATTGTTGGTTAGGTGGCTGGCGATGCTAATTCTGGCGTATCTCCTCTCTCTCTCCACACCTTGCTTAGGCGAATAATGGCCGAAGCGAAACCTGTGAATGTGAATGGGACCACTCGATATTATTCACCACGCGCCACTACGCTTTCCAGGATAATGCTCTCTCTCCACCTCCTATCCTTTCTCGTTATCTCATTATTTTCTCGTTATAAATTAATTATAAGTAAAATGCAGGCGTCATGCGTGATTCATGACCATGTCGATTCTAATGGGAGAGGAAGAGGCAATAACCGGCTAAAATACAATACACTCCGTGATTTTAAATATAAAAATTAGTTAAAAAATTATTTTAATTTTAAATATAAGATCTCATTTAATTTTTTTTATAAGTTCTTCCTCTTTTAATATTTTAGTTTGAATTAGTCGCAGTAAAAAATTTTGTTATGAATTTATATATACGTCTAGAAAAAGTCATAAACAATATATAGGTGTCAATTTCCTGCTTCATTTTTTATGCTAGACACAGTTTTTTTTACCTATTAAATATGGGTTCCTGTCTCAACAAAAATTTAAACTCTAGTTCACCCCAACATGAAATACTAAGAAGATCAAATTAAAATTTAATTTAATAGAATAATAGACTAAAAATATTTATTTTTATAATTTTTATTTTTTTATGCAAAATATTTTGCACGTTGTTTAACTCATTGCCAGCAAGCTGTATATTGGCTTTTATGTTAAATAGTGTTTTTACCGCTCCAAAAGTTATCTAATTATAATACATGTTTTCTATGAATTTTAAGATGGGTTGCACAATTTATAACCTATGAATCACACGTTGTGTTAGTTTTATATTATATTATATTATATTATATATATATAAATACATGTACTTCTGGCAAACGAGCTGTCCAGCTGGATATAAATTTTAATCAATTAATATTCCGGTTTGCATATGTGAGGTGAAAGTTCTTTCATCTTTGTTTCAAGAGAAAAGGCTAAGATTGGCCAAAAAGCCTTATAATCTAACCGCATTGATGCTCTTGTTAAAATGGAAGGCTGTGAACTCAATTCCGTTTGTAACTTCTAGCTATTAAAGCTATGTTTGGATGGATTGAATAGTCAAAAGACTTGCTACATTTGAAAATTTTTCCTTCCAATATTCTTTTATCTCTCATTTTCTCCATATCCACACAAAGTGTTTGCTCCTTCAATTTAAAAAGTTAACCGTGGTGGAGTTTAACCATAGTTTTCAGAATGGTGGCATTGTTTAAAAGTTCATAAGTAATCAGTAATTTACTATTTATATACTCCTCTGATATTAAATATAAGACCCTTATACATACTAATATAGGGGTTTTATATTTAGAACCGGAGGAATACTTCTTTTTAATACAGTATAAGAATGCAGTAAAACAAATCCAAAATAATACTACCCCCGGTTTTAAATACAAAAGCTAATTGACTAATTTGAGTAAATTAAGAAAATAAATTAAGTTATTTATTTGTAATAAATAAGTTTTTTTCCTAAAATATCCTTACTAACTAAAAATATTGATTAGAATTATTATTATTAGAACGACGATCTTTGAGAAAAAACATAAATATGAGAAACAAAATAGATTGAGATCTTATATTTAAGACTAAAATAAAAGTCAAACAAGATCTTATATTACTCCTCCGGTCCTTATTATAAGACCCAATTTGACTTTTTATTTGGTCCTAATTATAAGACCCAATCCATTTTGTCTCTTATATTTATGCATTTTTTTCCAACATAATCCTTCTAATAATGATAGTTTTAGCCAATATACTTAATTAGCAAAGATATTTTAGGAATAACAACACTTATTTATTATAAATAACCAACTTAACTTACTTCCTTAATCTCCTCAAATAAGTCAATTGGGTCTTATAATTAGGACCGGAGGAGTAAGAATTTGAGGTAGTAGATGATAAGGATGTGATTTTTACTTCCGGAAAACGCATAGAAATATCATGCCATCATCCTAAGCACTCCTGGATTATTTTTAATTAGATTTAGGCAGCCTATTTTCTTAAAAATTTTTAATATTCACTATTACTATTTTTAAAAAAAATTAGAGTTAAAATTTGATTTTTGCTCTATGTTTTATATAAAAATTAAAAATTAAAATATAGAAAAGTGATAAAATAAAATAAAATAAAATAAAAATGGAACTGTCCGGAGATCGATCGGAAAATGGAACGATAGCGATGTTACTTTATTTAAGAGTGAAGAATGAAGAGAAAAAATGGAAGCAACAAAAACTGAAAAGCATGTTGAGCTTATCTTCTACAAAAATATCATTCTCTCCTATGAGTGTGTGTGTGTGTGTAATATTAAAAATATTATTTCATTTTCAATTGAGATGGAATATATATAAATACATATATATATATAGAGAGAGAGAGAGCGTGTGTGTGTGTGAGTACGTGGTGTTGGCACTGGCGTGGCAAGATAAACCACGGTAATGAAACAAATATAAAAAGATCTTAATTGAAACAGTATGAATATTTTCATGGAGATGAGATTATTACATTTATTAGCAGTTCAGGCATCTACCCGAACTGGATTGGGTTTTAAAGAAGGCTCGATTTTGTGCATGTGTGTTTATTCTATATATTTAGCTTCCATATAAATATGGGTATGTCAAACAACGTTTTTTCAAAATAAATATTCATTTATTATAATATTAATTTATAAGAGGGCCCAATCCAGAGCAATTTACTTGAACTGAGGTGTGAAATAAAGCCTAACAAAAACAAAAGCTTGCTTACTTTTTTTTTAAAGAAAAATAAAATCATCCCAAAGACAATTAAAGAACAACATATCACTTTGTTCTTATTTATAAGTCACTTGTATCTCAAATACGCAAACCAAAAAATATATTAAATTGATAATTTTTCTCCATTTGCCCTTATTAAAAAAAGAGTATCAAAAATATGTTTTGTATTTTTTTCCCATATATTTACTTTATAGTAGCTCTATGCATTTATGAAGTCAACAAGGATAAAACTGGGGGGAAAACTCATTAATCATCCTATAAGTAATTTATATTTAGAAACAAATTTTTTTTACAACTAACAAATTTGAACCCGGAGAAGTACACTTCTTGATTAGAAAATGTTGTAATAGTATACCCCGAGAAGTACACTTTTTGATTTGACATGAATTACCTTGAAAAATATGAACAATGACAAATGTTAATACAGTGATTTCATTTTAAGGGTTTTCAAACTATTAATATTGTAATATTTTTAAGTTATATATGCTTGATTAGATGCATGTAGAGAAAAGGAAAAAGAAGTATATTGGGAAGTTAAAAAAAACAAGAAGAAGAAAAAAAGGAAAGATATTCTGGATCTCTCCTTCCAAAAGCTCAAAAGTCATTTCATTACCATCACGTCTTTAATAAGCATCATTAATTAAAACATGTTGATGATGATTTGAACGCACTTTGCTACTCTTTCATCCATCCTAATTGCCTTTATTATTAATCATGCGGCCATTATTATTTTCTTCCATGCTTATTAATCACCATGGCAGTGCCAATATATGTATTTGGTAGAATCCATAGTTGAAACTTTTATTTCCTGTTGAGTACAGATTAGAAGCATGTTAAGTAATGCCTATATTGCACTTCTTTGTTTTATGTTTAAAAAAGATGGTAGATAAACACCATTTTATATAATCAGATCAAGTAATATCATGAAAACAAATACCCCACCATTACAACACGCTTTGAGAACGCTTTCTCTTATCAAATATAATCATTTTGTGGTATATCATAGGTAATAACTATATTAATTATGGGTAGAACAAGAAAGAAAAAAATTATTTTGTAAACATTAACTAAACATAATTATGTTTATTGACATTTGTGCACCAATATACTCCCCAGCAGCGTCGAAAGCTTTTTTGTGAAATGGGAAAAAAAATGATAATACCCTTTTACTTATTTTCCTCGATGGTTTTTTTTTTTCAAAAATTTTGTTGATAGGAAAGAATTGATAGATATTTATACACGGAAAGTATTAATAATCATTAATAAAATTTTTAATGAGAAAAATTTCCCCTAACCTTCTCTATTGTTTTGTCATTTTTGATAACAACATGGATGTGCTTATTAATGGGTAAAGAAGGACGGAAAGCAAACCCTACCACGCAGAGAAGAAGAATGATGAGAGGGAATGGGATAAGAGGTAAAGGGAGTGGAATTGTTGGCAGTGGGGACAAAATAATGATAATGGAGGGGTCTATGTGTGTATGTACGCTGTTTCTTGTAATTCCGACAATGTCTTCTGTCACACTTCCCTTCTTCATCTCCATTAAAACAAGTATTATTATGTCACCCTCCTTCCTTCCCCCTTTTTCTGGCGAACCCTTTAGTTTATAATAATTATTATGAAACCCCACAAAACAAAAGCTGCTTTCCTTTTGCCTCTTTGCTCATTTGCTTCACATTTTGGCTCTGATCAGTACTCTTTCTTTACCTGATCATCAATTATTATAATTCTTGCTTTCAAGGCACCGATTGCCTACTTTCTCACTTCACAGCAGTGCTTTTAACGTTACCATACGTGGGATGTCGTATAAGCACAATGATGATCTCCATCCATACATTATTAGAAAATTGACAAGACATTCCAACACAACACATTCAAATATTACCCTCTTTGAAATTTAACCGTCCAGCTTGCTGAATAAAATGTTTATTATTACTACATAAGTAACGAGAAATGGACCACACATGTCATGTCCGAGAATCTGGATATAACGACCAGTGTAGGTGTGACCAAAGAATCTGGATGTAACGACCAGTCTAGCTGTGGCCTATGGGGGTAATGGGGTCATAGAAATGAAAATGGTTGGGATGTAGGGTGGGGATGATATGCTTTTGTTCTATTTCTAAGCAAAGGGTTAATATTGTCCATATCGGTACCCTATGATTCTTGCAATCATTAACAGTGAACGAAGGACCTAAATTAGTTTGATATGCAGGCATTTCTTTAGGAAGGGCACATGGTCCCCACAAAGCAAGGGGATAAAAACATGGAATCATTGCTTGGGATGGAGAGGATGTTCCCAAACGTGTCCATGAAAGAGAATAATCCCATAAAAAGATCGTCTCAAGCTGCGCGGAAAGCTCAAAAAGAATCACTCTCTAAAACGTCCAAAAGCAAACCCCACATTTTAAAAAGATACCTGCATTTGGAGACTTAAACAAAAATTAAAATAAAGACAAACTTTTTTCCTTTCATTACAAAAATTACCCATTTTTGAGCAACCCCAAGGGTTTAGCTCAGCCTCAAGTGCATATCCTCCAGAAACTTTCATATAGAAGAGAGGTTCAAATGCAATTAAGGCACAAAATTAATGGGGACTTGTCTTTATCTAAGTTAATGTTTTTCTTTCACATTCTGTAGAAAAAGGAAGTTTCCATCAAAGCCCTAAACGATGTCGTAGAGAATCGTAGCTTTCTTACTTCTATTCAACGTGTTAGCTGTACAAAATCCAGCAAATCTACGTCCTCTTCAACAGAAGCCCCGGAAGTGGCACGATCAATTCCGTAAGGCACTTTCATGGCTTCAAATTAAACGAACCCATTCATATTTACCTTGCAATGGCATATCTTTAACAATATCATAGTTGTACCTGCAGAAAAAGGGAAAGTTGTTAGTTAGTTAGGGGTTTGATTCTGCTATCGTGAGCACTTGGGGATCACACTCCTTATCCTGCGCACCACAAATTTAACACTCACTTCTCCGCGAACCGCTTTTGCTCGTATTTCTCCGCCATTGCGAAGAACTCTTCAATCTCCTCCTCTGGCGCCATCTTTGTCGCCGCAAACTTCCGATGCTCACTGGCTTCCGTTGAGGACTTCACCGGAAACACCGTCATTTCTTCCGAGTCTCCGTAAAACTCGTTCAACGAGTACCTGTCTTTGCTACACATGCCATATAATTTTAAAAAGAAAAGGTTATGATGGCCATTCCTCTTCAGAAAATTGCGCTTACGCACTGAGAGTTGAAGAAACAGCTATTTCAAACCTGAATAATTTGACGTTGCTAGGAGCTGAGCCTGCCATTTCTAAAACGCTGGTCTGCAGGATCGAGTTTAGAAAATGTATGAATTAATATTAGAAATATGCTTATTAATTAGTCAATAACGGCAATTCGAATAGGATAGAAACATAAACTTGCAATGACTCTGGGAAACTGCTTGGCTACGAAGAAAATACAGGACAAAAGAAGAGAGAAAATATCAATAGTTCAACCAGATAACTATATATCTTACATTCCTTTCGTAGTTTCGTGCTATGGAGGATTTAAGGATAAAATCTACGCAACAGAAGGAAACAAACATTTATGCTATTGTGAGAATTCAAATTCTCAGCAACCAAAAGAAACTTTTGAAAGACATAACGCGGAAGGATGAAAAAAAAGACCAAACTGTAACGTAAACAGAGATTCGAAACTGCACCTCCGGATCCAACGCCGTGGCCGTGCTGTTTCCCATAGCATCGATGGTTTCAACATTAGCGCTGGATACCGAGGAACAGGAAAGCGGTAACCGACCAGAAAAATGTTCTCCGGAAACCTTAGTTGCAGTGGAATTCACAGAGGTAGCCGGAGAAATCGCCGTGTCTGCCAACTGTGAGCTTCGGAGCTGAACACCGGAAGAAGGCAACTGCGGTTGACAAGAACCGAAGTCGGATTTCATTTTCTTGGACACGGAAGTTTCAATAGAAGCTTCCATAGCCGCAAGTGATGAAGAAGCATTGCGTTTAAGGTCACTCATTCTCTCTCTGGTTTTGCACTTTTTGGTTCAGCGAAGCTTGAGAGGTAAAAATGAAGGTGAAAGTGAAAGGGAGCTATAAATAAAGAGAGGGAGTGATATCGGAGGAAAATTATTGCACATTTTATTGATAAAGATGGACGGTTGAGATTGCTTTCATCTTCCTCGTGCCCTGATGGTACTTCTGCTGACTTTCTCAAACAGTAGCAGGAGGATATGAGCGAAACGTCATCGTTAGACTGCCCCCGCGTATAAAACAGTATTCCGGGTTTGCCAAAACGCAGACTTCGTGTCTGCCGTTTGTAGGTTGTGTTTTTTTTTTTTTTTTTTAAAACATATTTTCTAAAAGCTTATTCTTTTTACTATTCTTTATGTAAATATATATATTTCTAACTATATTCTGTATGCATTAACGCACAAACAAATTTATGAATAATCCAATATCTAATAATAACAACATATAAATTGAGCAGGAGTAGGAAGCTGATTTCATGTATTTAACTTGTAAATAATGTCATGATTTAGAATATTTTACACACTACCTCTGGTCCTAATTATAAAAGTCAATTGACTAATTTAAGGAGATTAAGAAAATAAGTTAAGTTGGTTATTTGTCCTAAATAGGTATCGTCTTTCCTAAAATATCCTTACTAATCAAGTGTATTGACTAAAACTATCATTGTTAGAAGGGCTATTTTGGAAAAAAATGTATAAATATGAGAGACAAAGTAGATTGAGGTCTTATATTTAAAACCAAAATAAAAGTTAAACAGGGTCTTATATTAAGGATCGAGGGTAGTATATCTCAAGCTCCATATTTTGTTGCGTGTTGCGGCTTAATTAATTCATTGAAATTGGAACCTTATTAATAGATATAATTTTATGAAGGGAAGATTACAATTTATATTTAATTTCAACGTTATGGTCGTTTTTTATTTGTATAAATTTACTTAGATTATTTTTATCAATTGACTGCAGCCTCACTTGGCTCAATCACGTAGCCTTTTGGAAAGTTAACTTTTCAAAAAAAAAATAATATATAAGTTATTTAGTTGATTTTGCATTTTTCATAAGCTTACAGTCATTTTCTTAAAAAGATGGAGTATTATATTTTATTTGAAACCAAGCAAGATGTGTGTGTGTGTGTGTGTTTGTTTTGGCCTTTTGGGAATCTAACTTTTTTCTCTCTACTTAACCTAACCAAACGAGGCCTGAGCAGTTACATAGAGGAGATCAAATTGAAGGAAAAGGTTAAAAAAAAAAAAAAAAAAAGCTCACGGAATGATGAGATGACGTACGGTTATAATGGGGAGAAGAACATGACATGAGTATTGTGTGAAGAAATAGAATCTTCAAATTAAATCAGATTATGCCCTAAGGGTATCTTTCCGTATTGATCATTCTGATCTCTGATGTTCTTAGGGAAAAGAATTTAATGGGCAAATTAAACTATGATAACAAAAATTCTTATAATGCAACCAGAGAATCTCCTTCTCATAGCAATTTGAGAATCTTTCTTAATGATTTTAAGGCTAATCTTGTAGGATGTGACCCTGAATGTGTTAATTATTATCACATGGGAGCAATTAATAATAGTTTTAATTCTGGCTTTATAATGCATAAAAAGTATTAAAATAACCAAGTCATAAATAATAATATAGCATCAAATTAACTAACTTCACAGTTGATGAAAATATTACTTTCGGTCCTAATTATAAAACATCGTTTGTAGACTATAAACAAGATCATATAAGTAGGACCGGATGTAATATCTTTGAAAGCATTTTAATTTCCTGCTGTTACAACATCAAATAAGGAGTAAACATTAAAATAAGGGGTTGGCATGATTAGGTATGCTTTTAATTATCATAAATTTTATTATATATCCAAAACAAAAACGCCCAATTTGTTTAATCACAAATAAATATGATGTTTATATCCACGTGCACTTTAATTGATTCTTTATTCTTTAATTATCATAATTTTTAATTGTAAATAAAATATTAATGTTATCTGAAATACTTAGCATTTAATTAAACTGAATAAGGTTATTGCATGCCCCATATGCCCACGCAAAAGATATGCTGGGTCTTAATTTAGTTAGGCTGGAACCCAGAACGTAACGATCAGATAAGATGGCACGTACGTCTTAATTAATTAAGTTAGGTTAGAGATTAAAATAAAAATAAAAACATTTAATGGTAGGGGTGATTTTTTTTTTTGGGAAAAAAATTGAGGTCAAATTTCTTATATCCATTCTATCGAATTCTCTAATCACATGTGATCATGTATTTTGTTTATTTCATGCGGATTTATAATTAAATAATAATATTTTAAAAATATGACACAACTTGATATAATGGGTATGAGAAACTTGATATAAGTAACTAGTTTTTTTTTTCTTCTTTTGCTAATGAGGGTAGGGCGGTAACATTGACATTCCTTTGACCAATATTAGTGACAGAAGTGTGATATTTATATTCGCATTTTTTGAGAGAATTACAATAAGTTTTCAAAAAAAATAAAATGATTATCAGTGAGTAGAAATGATAAGTAAGCAGTTGTCATTTATTATTATGAAACTTACTAATACGGGTTGTTCGTTACTGAGATTTTTTTTAGTAATTATATTCCTTGCTTGAAACATCATAACAATTCTTTTTTGAAAGAACTAACACTAACAGCTTGAAATTATATATAAATAATTTTAAATATGCGCCCTCGCATTATGCTACCAAGTTATAATGAGCTAAGCTAATATTTGATAACTATATTTATGATTTACACTATAAAAAAGTTTATATTAAATCAAAGTAGTGGTGAAAAATATATTCATTATATTTAGACATATTTTCAATTTGGTAACTTTCCCAGGATCACACCAATGAGTCAAGAATTTGCCAAGTGCAAGGGAGTGAATAAGAATCATTATCCACTTAATAAATAAATATTTCAAGTGGGGGAAGTGGTAGGCGCACTATTTTATGGCGGCTGCTTAGCTGCCAGTTCTATCTCCCAATTCAGTTACGTGTAGGGAACACTGAGTAAGAATATTTGTCCCTTGATCAGGTGATTGTGCGATAAATTAATAAAAAAAACCATCCAAATAATTGTTGGAAGGTAATATTTCCTATCACATTAATGTCAACTCCAATATATTAAACACCCAAAAAAAATCATGAAAAATTTGTGATAAGATGCCACCTAAAAAATTGAATATAAAATATCTTTTGAAATCATCATATTAATCTAAAATTTCAAAAGACTTTAAGATTTTATTTATTTAATTACTAAATTATCATTATTTATTTTTTAAGTATGCATTAGCAACTGAAAGAATAATCATTTAACAATTTAAGGTGCAACGATTAACAACTACCGTGACAAGTATTAACAATATATTTTTTCAGCCAATTACAAAAAATATGATGTATGAGTTGTTAATATTAGTCACTATAAGTGTTAATCATTATACTTTAAGTTGTTAACGACTATACTTTCAGTTATCAATGTATACTTAAAAAAAAAGATAAGAATAATTTGATAATTAAACAAATAAAATTTCTTATAATGAAGTCCCCACTTATTCTCCTTTCTGTTCTTAAAATTTACACAAAACTCTTTTAAAATAAAAATTAAACAACATATATCTCCAACGTTTTCTGAAACTACACAACAAAGCATAAGATCTTCTTGTTTAATATATGTGCCACTAATAATATAATAGGGATGAGCATCATATCAAATAAACATATTAAATTTAAATAATAAAATAAAAAATGACTTATGAATAACTCAAATTTTTAATATAAAAATGTTATTTTCATAACTTCGTTGCATAACAGATTTGCGCACTGTTATGTTTTACCAGCTTTCTATAATTGATCGACGCAGAAAAGCAACCTAAAAGGCCAGTTGTTATTATGGTCTGGTATATCATAGTGTATTTCTTATTTTATTCTGGTTGGCACAATTTATTTTCCTCCTAACCCAACCACTTTTTTTTATTTGATTATTTATTTCCTTGGATGGAATCAGGCAAATCACCGCATTAAATTCATATAAATAATTATGATAAGTGAGTAATATGCCTCTATTGTCATTTCCTGCTCCTCCTGAACTCATTATTACATGTTGCTGCAGTATTCTTTTAATAATTAAAATGCTCATATGAGATTGCGTTGTAATTTTTCCTTCAAATTTTGTAAAATAAATATTATGCGAATATTTTCCTTAAAGGGAAAATGACAGATAAAGAAGGTGGAATTTGTGAAATTCCAATTTAAGAAGCTAAGGAAATGTAATGACAGAGAGGGAAGTCATTCCCAAATTGGAATTTTAAAATTCAGTGAAATGACAAAAATACCCTTTGTCTTTTTTTTTTTAAAAAAAAAACTCAACCCCTCACCGGCGGCCAGCCGCCGCCGGGCGCCGGCCACCGGTGTGGTAGCTGCCAGTGGAGTTTTTTTTTTGCAACATTGTTTTTTTTTGTATAAGAGAATATTGCAAGAAATGGCGGGGGTGGGATTTGATCCCACAACCCCTTGGCCATTTGGGCCAACAAAAACGTAGATAACCATTGGGCTATCAAAGACTTGTTAACTTTATAATGCAAACAAAAATATAAGTTGACTTTTTCACTGTGACTCCAGTCCGTGACAACAATTTACCTAAGGATGACAAGTCTTAACTGAGAAATAACAAGTCTAAATTTGATATTAACAAAGCAACTTTTCCTGATATAACAAGAAGTAGCATGTACATTAATTAAAAATGGAAATAATTTATTTGAAAATGACACGTCTTTACTGAAAAATGACACGTCTAAACATGATATTAACAATATGCCTTTTCTTGATACATAACAAGAAGTAGCATGTACATTAATTAAAAATGATCATAATTTATTTGAAAATAACACGTCTTTATTGGAAAATGACAAGTCTAAACTTGAGATTAACAATGTGTCTTTACTGAAAAATGACACGTCTAACCGTGAGATTAGACTTGTTAATTGTATATAAAATATAAACTAGAGCCTTATTTTAATATAAAATAAAGCTCTATCCTTGTAATTGTAATTAAGTAATTAAGGCAAGAATGAGCCTTTTGAGTGTAATACAAGAACAACAATGCGCGTGTCGCGAATATTGATCTTCTTAAAAAAATGGAATTATTTGGTATTTTTCTGTCATTAAATACTATCTAGTACTGCTATTATTATTACTTTTTATTAGACAACTAACCCATTTTTTTTAATTAAAAAAAAGAGGGGGTTCCAACAAAAAGACGTGTCATTTTCCAATAAAGACACATTGTTAATCTCAAGTTTAGACTTGTCATTTTCCAGTAAAGACGTGTCATTTTCAAATAAATTATAATCATTTTTAATTAATGTACATGCTACTTCTTGTTATGTATCAGGAAAAGACATATTGTTAATCTCACGTTTAGACGTGTCATTTTCAAATAAATTATTTCCATTTTTAATTAATGTACATACTACTTCTTGTTATGTATAAGGAAAAGTTGCTTTGTTAATATCAAATTTAGACTTGTTATTTCTCAGTTAAGACTTGTTATCCTCAGGTAAATTGTTGTCACGGACTGGATTCATAGTGAAAGAGTCAACTTATATTTTTGTTTGCATTATAAAGTTAACAAGTCTTTGATAGCCCAATGGTTATCTACCCTTTTGTTAGCCCAAATGGCCAAGGGGTTGTGGGATCAAATCCCACCCCTACCATTTCTTGCAATATTCTCTTATACAAAAAAAAACACTGTTACAAAAAAAAAAACTCCATCGGCAGCCACCACACCGGTGGCCGGCGCCGGCGCCTTGCGGCGGCTGCCAGCTGGGCCGCCGGTGAGGGACTGAGTTTTTTTTTAAAAAAAAAAAAGACAAAGGGCATTTTTGTCATTTCACTGAATTTCAAAATTCCAATTTGGAAAGGACTTCCTTCTCTGTCATTACATTTCCTTAGCTTCCCAAATTAGAATTTCACAAATTCCACCTTCTTTATCTGTCATTTTCCCTTCCTTAAAATCATGCATGGAAATTAAAAATTAATTTGATTGAAAATCCAGAAAAAATTAAAAAAATTATATAGGTGGAAAAGTTTACAAGAACCCCAGCTAATTAATGTCATAAAAAATGACTTTAGTTGCATAGATTGATACTCCTCTAATCCTATTTATAAAGTAGAAAAAAATATTTTTTCCTATTTATAAGTTATTTTATTAAATTTTCAACATGAATGTATTATTTGTCCTTCATTTATTACAATGTAAATAGTTATTTCTTTTGAAAGATGTATATATTAAATACAGATAAAGTTAAAAAATTATTATATTTTAATAGAGAGTTAATTCATTTTAAGGTTTTCATCATTATGTGTGAAATATGCTGAAAATACCTTATACATAGAACCAGAAAGGTATTATTTAAATCATGGTAATATATTTATTAATGCAGGTTCTATCTAACATAATTTAAGAATACATTGAATGAAATATCATTTATTTGTGATTGAAAATTTTTGTGGAAGTATCTTTACTCCTCACAACAGAAATAATGAATGATCTTGCCCACTTCTTTATTTCGACATAACATGCACAAATTAAAGTGCACGTATAATTGTCAGAAGTTGGTTCAATTTATAATATGAACCACTTTTCTATTACTCAATTAACTTTAAAAAAACTCATAATAAATAAGATTTTAAGACTATCCTACCTTCAACCCAAAATAAATGAAAGAGTCCGGGTCACTCTGAAGTGAAGAGAAATGTGTATGTAAGATTAGTTTAACCCATTTATGGCAGAAAAGAAATACCTGTGCAAGTAGAATTAATTTTGGAAGAACAACTTAAAAACTGGGTTTAGTGGAAAGGATTGACTTCCCATAATGTGATAAACTAAAATTTATATTTTATTAGAAGAGGTGTTTATCTTTAATACTCGATAATGTCTCAAACACAATTACGTTGAGATGTCCTTATATATATAAAAGAATTAATTTTGCAAAATTTACCACTGTATTGATAAATTGTTTAAATATTTTATAAAACCTGACTTGTGCAACTACCGTTGGTACCACGGAAAGCGGTAAGAAGTAAATTTAATTTATGAAAGCCAGATCCCCTGAAAGTTTAATTAAAAATAATTCATACAATTTTACTGAGCAATACAAAGAAATTTAGGAACCTGGAAAAATGTTAAGAGAATTACAATAAAAATCCCAAAAAAATCAGTAAGTTTTAATGACAAATAAATAGATATTATTTATTATTCTGAAACTTGTCATTAAAAAACTTTTTGCTGTCATTGAGATTTTAATAATTATATTTCTTATTTAAGACTTCATAATAATTTTTCCAAAAATGTTTAATGTATAAACTAAATCAAACTACAATAAAACATAGTCATGCACAATATAAATATAAATCACTTATAGAAGAATGACTTGATTTAAAATATTAGTCACCTGTAGAGTAATTAATATTCATCTGTTAATTGTATTCTTATAATTAATGCTCAAATATAATTTCTTATATTTTTCTCTAGGGGTTTCAAAAAGTAATTTCCCCTGAATCTGTGTTTCACAGAGTGGCAGATCCTCCATGACATGACCGTTCAGTGATGAATTGCAACTACTCTGCAAAAACGGGTAGGGAGTCTGACTTCTCCCCAGTTCAATTTTAAGGACGCCACGTCAGTATTGTTTCTGCGAAATGAATAAATGTTTGTTGCGCACACACCTACGCACAAAACTAGTTAAAATTAATTAAAAATAATAAATATAAAAAAATAATATTTTATATAAATATAAAAATTAGTTTGGGATTAAATTTAGTATTAAAACGCATCCACTGTCCAAAATATTTTTTCAGATATATTCAGCATCTCAAAATGATTTGTGGTGTATTTAACATATTAAAGTATTGTTTTAAATGCGTCTAGCATCTCCAAGTGTTTTTAAAACATCTGACACTTTAAAGTATTTTTTTTAACATGTCCAGCACTCAAAAATATTCTTAATATATCCGGTACTACGGCCAAAAAAAAATTTTTATGATCCTAAACGCACCTAAAAAATATTTCAGAATATTAGATGCGTCAAAAATAATTTGAGATATTGGATGCACCTTTATCTTTAAATTTAATTCTAAATATAAGACTCAATTTTATTTTATCTTGCAAATTATAATTTTTTTTCAAAGCATTCCTACTTATTGTACAAATTAAGGAAGTTTACACCCAAAAAAAATATGACAATTTAGATGTGACATTTTAGGTAGATTATATCAATTTTGTTAGAATTAAATAATTTCTCTAAAATTTTTAATTTATTAAATAATTTTTCTAATTTTCTTAATTTTTTAAAACTAATCAGGTAGCTTGTACGATAAAAATTGGGTGAATAATTAATACCAATAAAACTATCCAATAATTAATGAGGACAAAAATGGAAAAAACACATTAAAATTTCAAACAAACCACTGGTATCCCTTGTAAATGGGAAAAGGTCATCTCAAGTTTTTAACATATGAAACCAAAAGGAGTAACACCATGTGAATTTCATTTTGATAGGTATGTATATAACTTTTACAACTCAACATAATATTAGATTATCTGAGTAATTTTTTACACGTTATAATATTATGAGAGAACTTTATAGCAAAAGCATAAAGAATCAATCAACTACCTTTTTAAAACCCTCAAATATACCCACAGGTCGGGTTTGATATTATAAAATTTGAATACTATTTTAATTGTAATTTGAATATATTGAATTAAATGATAAACATTATTATTAAATGAGATTTTAATTAGAAGCTGAAACAAAAAAATTAATAACTAATTTTGAATTTGAATAATATATTAATTAGAATTTGGATCTATTGAATTAAATGGAAAGCATCATAACTAAACAGTACTCCTATGTCAATTGGGAGGCTTAAATGAAAATAAATAATTAACTTTAAATGTTTATATGTTTCCTTTAAATTGCACGTCTCTAATTTAAATCCCATTTGAATGAATAAAAAATAAATCTTAAGCTACCTTAAATAATGCAATTTCTTAAAATTTCAAATCTAATCAAATATTCTAATCTAGTTATTCCTAAATTTAGTCCTAAAAAGCCACAATGTTTCCTGATTGATCATCCAAAAAGAAACAAGATGGCCACTAGATTTAAAAGAGAAACACCAGAACAAAGAGGAAGAAAAGGGGTTTTTATTAACAATGATTCAAGTGCTAAATATAGGACTTACCATGAAAAAAATAACTCATTAGTTTGCTATAAATCAAACATGATTCTGTATAATCCCAAGGTGTTCAAAGGGCTCTCTTTACTTGAAAATTGTTGGAATTCTCCTTATTAGCAGCATCTACATCCTCCGGAGATGCCACTGCAACTACAACGCCTTTATCTTTAACTGCTTCCATTGCACCCACAAATTCTTTGAAGTCCTTCAAACTGCACAAGGCATGTGAAAGCAAGAGTCAAATATATGCAAAAATAGACCCCAGGTCCTGTCACAAGATATCACATCAATGCCAGCAATATGCCCTTTCTAAAAAAATGCCAGTCAAGTAAAATTTAATGATGTAGCTTATAAATAAGATCAGAAAAGCTTTCTCTCTCCAACTTACAAATAGGATCAGAGGAGTAAGATTTAGTGTCTACAAGCAACAAAACTGAAGCCCAGCAAACCCATATGGAGCGAACAAGCAATGAAAACAAAGCAAGAGCAGACACCAATCAGAATCTTTACCTCGTAGATAATATCTCTTCACGTCTCCGTTGCCTTTCCTCTTCTGTGATGCCGAGTAAGTACCGCAGCATACTGCATTGGAAATGTAAAGGAAGTGCACGTAATTATTATTTGTACTGAGAAAAGAAGCAACAACTACTCAATGGGAAGCATCTTCAATCAGCGCTAATGTGCTTTGAGTCTTTTTTTTTTTTTTTTTTGGGGAGGTGGAGTTGGGGAATGAGCACAACCATTCTTCTTGAGTGGCAGTCAAAATTCAAGGGCCAATTTCATCTGCATTTTACTTTTCGAAAAATTGAAAGGCATTTCAAGGAAAGATTAAGATTGCTCCTATCAGAACTTCATTGAGCAAGACGTGTGTCAGAAATAACAGGAATGAGTAGATGCGTCACAAGATTTTGAACAGCCCCTCTCTAATTTGTTACTGATCCCGTCCAGAGGACTCAGAAAAGCATGAGACTTGGACAAGATTAATGGCTTCAAGGAGGACTTAGTTTATCATTTGAGAATACTATAGGAGATGGGCATTGTCAACAACTCAAAACAAGAAGTTTATGTCATGCATTCTCAATCGTCGCTTTTCATCCAGCTACGATGCTTCCAACTCTACACTAGCTAATAGATTTCATCCCTAAAATACAAGTCATGTATGAAAGAATAATTGGAGAAAATTACATACAGACAGACAAAAATATGTTATATACGTACCTACTATAGCCTTTGGCATCAGGAAGTTGGTATGCATCAACATCCCCAATGGTCCCTATTATGGCTTTTGTTAAAGAATCATTATCCATTTCTAATTCCCGTAAAAAGTCACCAGTTCCATCATACACATCAAGTGTCTTCAGCAAGTTGGGATCACGATAAGATAAGAAGGAGAACACCCCTGAAAGAATACATAGGTAAGATTGTAAAAGAGATGCTGTTAAATTATGCCTATAAGCAACACGTGTTTACCTGAATGAGTATCAAAATCACAAAATCCTCCATAAGCTCCACCACTAACTCTTACACGATCCCACAACCATGTATTGCTAATGTGTTTTGAAATGACATAGGCACTGCCATGAAGCTCATAACCAGAATCATAAATGTTGGCTGCTTTTCCAACATAATTAACCTGGACAATGAAAAGCTCAGGTATTAACAGAAGAAACATACGCAAGGGATGGCTAGAGGGAGATTTATCGTACCTGAGTAGGTATCACAATAGCTTCATTTCCCAAAGGGAGCCGAGCATGCCAATTGGTTGTTTCAGTAGGAGAGCTAGTGGGAAGCAAATCAACAAATTTGCTCACGTATTCTCTGTATTAGCAAGATTTTTTCCATCAGCAGTCATATTTATCAAGCAACCTTGCCTGGAAAATATAGACTTGCGAATCTCCTCAAGAAATGATGAAATATTGGCCCAATCGTGATCGACCTTCTCTTCAAGTGTTCGGAGGAATTCAAGATAGCTAGAAATACATAGAACAGAATCAGAAAGAATCAACAATACTTATCCATGGAACTTCAATTTGAATTGCAAAATCCAGATTAAACAGTTAAAGTAGACTAATAAAGCTAACTATGAAACTTACAACAATAGAACTAAAGCATATCTAAACAGGATAGATAATTAAGAACATTCGGATATCAGGAATGGAGACAATGAAATGACCAGGCAAGCTAATCAGGATAGATTAGTAATCCATCATCAAATTAGCATTCCGTATTCTAACCTGAGACCACCCATATTTTCAGACATCCAGCCAGCAGCATTTAGTTTTGCATCCATCCTTGAAGCAGCTATTCCATGACCCCCTCTCTCTTAACCGATTCTGAAAATAAACACAAGACTCAATAAAAAATCTATGCATGGGTTCAACACACTGTATTTTGATCCTTTTCATCCTCTTATTTGATAACTACCTCCATCCTTGCTTTGCTCTGACAAACAAATTGTTTGAAACGCTGTTGATCTGTAAACTGGACATCTTGAATAACACGATTAACCTAAAACGGAGCATGCAAAAATTATACTTCACATATTGTGCGGAAATAATTTTAGTTTAGTTATTGAGTGTTGAAGTGGAGCATGAAGCTCAGGTAGCAAGGTTCCAAATACCAAATCATAAAGGTCTTCAGCACGTCCGGCCATTGCTTTGCCTCGAACAACTATTTTACAACATGGATCTTCCTTGCCCCGCACTGATGATGTTAAAGGGTAAACTGATATTCCTCCCGTTTTCCTCCCAATTAATTGGTTCAGTTGGACAAAAGTTAAATCCTTTGTGCCCATCTCCAGCAATGATTG
>NW_021633839.1:0-32543 GCF_004799145.2 Neltuma alba
ATAATATTATATTTTTTCATTGAAGAAACGTAATATTTTTAGCAAACTATTTTTCATCTCAGTGCATACCAGACAGGCTCTCAACCGAAAGAAATGTCACGTTTGCATATAAAAGCTACAACAAGCAAAAACTAAAGAGAGGGGGAAAAAAAAAAGATGAACGATTGAGAAATAAGAGTCACATTTAAAAAGAAGAACATTATGAGAACAAATTAATGGGAGGAGCAAACTCTCACGTTATCTTGCCCTAATCACATTAAACTAATCAAGACTAACCACTCAAATTAAACCAATGAAACAAAGTAAAACTTAAGAAAGAACATTACAAAATACTGTATTGTACTAATACAATGTTAAAATATAACTACATATGTCACGACTTGGTCTATAAATATAGTTTTAATAGTGACTTAATTTTAAGTGTCAACGCTTTTTGCTTTTAGCAGTGACTCATTACATGGCTCCTAGTACCACTAAAAGTCAATTTTTCCAATGTTTAATGTTACATGGCAAACTCTCGGGTATCATTCTTATTATACTACCTCTTGTCTTTAATATAAGATCTATTTGATTTTTATTTTAGTCATAAATATAAGACCTTAATTTATTTTGTCTCTAATATTTATACATTTTTTTTCAAAATAATCATTAAATAATGATAGTTCTAACTAACACACTTGAATAGTAAAGATATTTTAAGAAAGACTGTTGGTAGTATGTTATACTTTAGGAAAGACTATTTATTACCAAACTAAATTAAATTATTTTTTAAAATCTTTTTAAATTAGTTAATTAGCTCTTATAATTAAGATTGAAGGTAGTATGTTACTAATATGAACCATGAATTCCGGTCAAAAAAAAATCGTGCGTTTAAATTTACCAATGCTATATAAAACATAAAATACCTTCTCCATACCCCACATCAGGTCAGGATGGCCGAGTGGTCTAAGGCGCCAGACTCAAGTTCTGGTCTTTGGAGAGGGCGTGGGTTCAAATCCCACTTCTGACAGTTTTGCCATTTCTTCCACGCATTTTGCAACATTCAAGGCCCAAGTACAAATCAAAATAGATCCATTTTGGTAGTCCGCCAGCATTAGGGGCCCATGATGAATCCTTGCCTTCAATGCTAAGGAGATAAGGGAATGAGATGTTGAAATCAAAAAAACATCCCATTACCAAAAAGATGGCTATAGTAAAAATAAGAAAAAAATTGTTTAGCATCCAATGATATCTTGAATGAAATTACACTTTCAATTAAGCTTGTACTCTCCATTTTTCATTTAATTAATAATTAGGTTTAGGACTAGCTCAAAGCCTGGCTATTCGGGAGAATCTTAAAATTACAATATTTTAATTTAAGTATCTAACATTTCAAGATAACATAAAAGAGAGTAAATCCAATTTAGGATTTTGAAATTCAAGACCTTTTGTTTTTTTAAAAAAAAAAAATTTGAACCCCTCACTAGTAATTGTTTAGTATCCAATGATATCTTGAATGAAATTACGATTTCAATGAAACTTTTACTTTCCATTTTTCGTTTAATTAATTAGGTTTAGGACTAGGCTCGAAAAGTGGCTATTTGGGAGAATCTTAAAATTATAATATTTTAATTCAAATACTTAACACTTTAAAATAACATAAAAGAAAGTAAATCCAACTTAGAATTTTGGAATTCATGACCTTTTATTTTTTTTAAAATTTTGAACCCCTCGCTAGTGGCATTTTTTCCAAAATTTTCTTTTAAAATTGAAATATTGTAATTTCAAGATTCTTTGTCGGGAAATTTTTTCTAATTCTTTTAAAAGTGTGGTTATATATAATTGTCCCTTTTCAAAATTTAAAACAAAAATCATATAAAATATAAGGTAGAGATAGTTTGTATTGAATTTTGGACAAACTTCATGCATAAAAAACTTTAGAAGTCCTAGATTCATTTGTAGTATGTCGGCTACATTTCTCCTACTCGATTTTTCAATGCAACCTAAAAATGAGAAAAATTCTTGCAAGATTGACGTGCTTGAATATTTAAATATGAGAAACTGCTGGTTTTAATGTTTATCTGAGAAGTTATACTCATCTGATACTGATATAAGACCTATTTAACTATTTTAATTAAATTAAAAAATTAATTAAATGAGGTAATAATCATAAATATGATATATATTTTCCAAATACCCTCAGTAAAATTTCTTTGAAAAACTGACATTTCAAAAAATGTTTTAAATTATTTTATTAAAAATATCAAATGGTAGAATTGATGTATATATGGAATTAATGAGTAATAAGTACTCCCTCACTTTATAAAATATATAGGTGTATTATCAAAGAGTAATAAGTATATTATGGTATTTAATTATTTAATAGGGGTAATTTAGAAAAGAATTGATAAATATAAGAAACAAGAGATCAACCTTCTAATTAATTAGATCTTATATTAAAAACCGAAGAAGTATATTTTTGGAGTCTAGTATTCATTTAAGAAAATATATCATGTTCAATCCTTAATATAAGATCTGGTTGAAACTAGAATCTCAATCTATTTTGTCTCCCAAATTTACAATGCATTCTCTAAAGTATCCATATTACACAGATTAAGGGAGTTTTTATCTAAGGGTAATCATGATTAAAAGGATACTTTATGAAAATCAACTCATATTTATTATAAATAACTAATTTAACTAATTTCATTAATTTATTTAAATTAGTTAACTAATTTCTATATTAAAGACTGGAGCTTATATCACATCACACAAAACTGATTAAGCATAATAATTCTCAAAAACACTCTTAGACTAAGTTTTAATCAACATATTCCTCCGGTCCTTAATATAAGACCCAATTATTGAGTTGGTTTTAGTCCTAAATATAAGATCCATTTCTTATATTTTTTTAATTTTCTCTAAATTACCCCATGGATACTCTTTCAACTATAATCAAGTAGAAAAGGGAGAGAGGGTATTAAGAAAAATGATTATGGTATTTTAGAAAAAATGCATCACATTTCTTATAATTAACTAATTTATCTAACTTCCTTAATCTAATCAAATTAGTTAAATAGGTCTTATATTAAGAATGGAGGAGTAACTCACAAAATATGAAACAACAACCCCAGCCTGAAATATTCAAGAGATTAACTACCTTGCCTACCCTTAGATATACTTTCTCAACCAAGTACTTCAGTTTTATCTCTTTCAGAACCTCATATCAATCAATAGATCAATATAAATAACCAAAATCATATTATTTATCAGTAACGAATAATCAACTTATCTTAAATTCTATCAAAAATACACGAGTCCATTCCAATTTAAAACTGAAGTTAAAGAATCCATTCACACCTGACTTAATTGAAACCGCCCCGCCGCGCAACGCCAAAGCTGGGGAATGTGCGTTTGAAGAACCTCCTTACCTCTCCTTGCCACAGTCATTTCTGTAGTCAAGGAAACACATCCAATTAAAATTTCCTTCCACATATAGAAAATTAGGGTTTGATTTCACATGTGAAGGAGAAGGACTACATGAAACGTAAGGCAGCAAGGGAAGAAAAGATATTGATGAATGTGGGAAAGAGAGGTAAAGAGGATCTTCACAATACACAGAAACTATGAAATAGAGAGAGAGAGAGAGAGAGAGAGAGAGAGAGAGAGAAGAGCATTCACAATCACAGATTAGTGTTTATTATACAGAAAAGAAGAATGAATTGTGCAAGAAGAAGAGACAACGGGATGTTTGGTGTATGGCAAAACAATGACCAACGATGTCGACATTATAGAGTAATCTTGAGATCTGTCCTTGGTCCCCACCTAAAAAAAAATCGTGAAAAATAGTTTAATTTCTATAAAAAAAATGTTTTCAATTATCATCAGGTGTTTTGGTTGCTATATAAAAATATCTAACCAGAAAAAAAGAAGTGTATTTTAATCTTCAAACTTGTTTAATCTCTTAATTTTACAAAGTATTTTTTCCAGTTATTGAACTTTAATATTGTTAATGTCAAATTATTTTGTCATGTCATCACTTATTAAGTGTTTGAGAATGTTTAATGTTGTCAACATCTAAAATTTTAACGTCTCAATTTTTGGTCAACTACGTTAGGATTAGACGATATAAAACATTCATTTATCCTACTAAAGTAATCGTAATAAAAATCATTTTAAAAACCAGAAAAATTGATTTAGCAAAAAGTAAATACTCTAATTTTCGATTTTAATTTTTACAAAATCACACTTCACATCTTTACCCTCATTTAAGTAAAATAGAGAATAAATCAGGCTAAGGTTGAGTAATAGTGTCCTTTCCCTATTTCACGTTTGCTTCTTTGTTTATTTGTACTTTTTATCAAGCATTGCGTTATTTACTTATTTATCTTAGTACTCCTCTGATCTTTAATATAGGACCTAATTGTTGAATTGATTTTGGTCCTAAATATAATACTTATTTTTCGTATTTATCAATTTTCTCTAAATTACCCCTATGAATATTCCCTCAACCATAATCAAGTAGAAGAGGAAGAGGGGTATTAAAAAAAATGATTATAGTATTTTAAAAAAAACATGTTATATTTCTTATAATTAACTAACTTGCCTAACTTTTTTAATCTAATCAAATTAATTAAATAGATCTTATATTAAGGACCGGAGGAGTATAATTTTATATTTATTGTGAAGGCACATTGTTCAATTGAAATACTGAAATAAAAAATAATATTTTTTGATTGAAAATTGAAAAATAATTTTCTTTACATTTTTATTTTAACACCAAAATCAAAAGGTTAAAAGTGGTTACTACAGTCTACAGTAGTCACATAACATATTAAATTATATTTAAAAATTAATAAAAAATAATAAAGGCATATTAGAAAAAGTGATAAGGATTTATCCTTTCTGGTAATTGCAAATCTAAAAATGAAAATGATAAAAAAAAAAATAGTCTAACAAAATCAGTTCTGTCAAGATCACTTTTTAATATTTAAAAAAAAAAAAAGTTTCCAACAGAAATATCTGTTCGACGAGACTCACTAAATTTTGATCAAAATCAATCTTAAAAATTACACTCATTCAACATGTTTTTTGTTCAACTCCAATTCAAATACATAATCATGCTAACATAAATATGGAGCAAATAAACTTAATGCTCATTTGTTTCAGCTTTTCCCACTAAAAATGAGCTCTTTGTGGGAAAAGAAATACTTTTGAGAACTTTTACATATATCTTTTTGAACTTTTACAAACTAGTATTTGTAACTTATTTTTCAGAGAATTTTTATCATCATCTTAATTTACATTAATTTACTCTTTCTAGACCTAATTTTCATTGTTTCATCTAACTATTGTGTATGTGCATGCAGGGAATATGAATGAACGACACTTTTGGCTGACAAAAGTTTGTAGTTACAAAACTCCACTCGTTCCAAATGTTTTTAAATTATCACTTTGCTGCCCCATTGATTTGCACGTACTTTTCGTGTATCGAAAAATTTTAAAAATCTGTAATGTTTCCACTGATTTAAACCTGCTTTCTTTCTTTTTATCCTATTAATTGAATTGAGAAAACTGTGTCCTTATCACTTTGGTATAAACGGAAGTTACATTAAAATAATTGAATAAAATATAAAAATAATCTCTACCTCTTTGAGATCTTATCCACAACAGTATTCAAATCCAAAACATGTCCAAAAGCCAAACACAAAAAAACTGATACAATGTATTCTATCCCTTTCAAGTAAAGGCAAAATGATATTAAGCAAATAAATGGGTATAAAGAGTTATAATATTAGAAGTTTGGGACAAAATACAGAGTTAAAAATAGAAGACGAAAAGAGTAGCTAATAGATTTGAAAGAAACAAAAGTAAAGAAAGAACAAAGATGATTTATGTCTTCCGTAACGTAACTGCAAGAGCCGCCAACTATTGATAAAGGTTTGGTATTTTCTTCTAGTAAACACAAGCTGAAGTTTCAGATTTTTCTCTCGATGAATTTGACGTTGATGTATTGTCCACATTAAAGCTAACTAAAGACAAAGGAATATGAAAAGCCTTGGGATGGAGGATTTTCTTCAGCAAATAAGGACTTGGGCTGCTTGACCGTACTTAAGGAATAAAATAAGACATTTAATCTTATCATTTCACTTCCTCTTGGCTAGAAAGATCGACTGGTCTATTAGAGGAATCTCCGGATCACCCTAAATGCCTGAGGTACCAACTAAAGATACTGGTAAATTAATTGATGACTGAAAAGCTAGTTGTAAAAATCTTAGTTTTTCCTGAATTTCTTACGCCAGCATCTTAGGACAGAAGGCCGTATCTTCATGCATAATTAAGTATAATGATTCTATTGATGCCCTACAACCTACTACGCTAAAGACTTGATTTTTGTAAACAGTTAAAAAAACAATGAAATAATACAATGTTAAAAGTGTTTACCAAAATACTAAGATGTTTAAAGTATTTATCAAAATGTTATATTTGAACCTGTTTTTGTAAGAATAAGTTAAGAATTATATACAAGTCGTTCTTTTCAAACAGCTTGTGATATGAATGTGATGAAAGTGAAACCGTTTTTGCAAAGAATGAGTTTAGTTTGACACAACAATTATGTTTTTCAAATTAAAAAATAAATTGTTCACGCAAAAAATGATGACTTTTGTTTCTTTTTGAAATAGTTTTTTGCATGAATACAGCCGAATCCTCCTTTGGCTTCCTATTACTCCAGAACTTGATTTGTCATGACAACTTTCCATCCTTGTGCCAGCCCGTGAAGCCACTTTTATATATTTTGCATGCTAAAGCTTGCTTTCTCACTTCAATCTTTCCGATTTCACTCTTCTTGTTGCTCTCAAGTTTCATTACTTGTTCTATCTTCTTCCATTCTTTTGCTTTAATATTTCTTCATCCTTGGTTCCAAATGTTTGACTCATTTTTTTACTTTTTTACCATGCTATTTGTGGGTATGCTATTTCTTTTTTCTATTTTTTAATTTATCACTGTTATAGTCATCAATTTGATTTTTCATCTTATTGATTATCATTTTATTATTCTAATCTTCAAGTGGGTGAGTGATGAGTTTAACAATTCGAAATATCTGTACTTTTTCTAGACTAGTGTCTCTTATTTTGACAGCAAGATTATCCTTTACTATATTGCAAGACTATCTTGTACTATATTGTTTCTTTATTTTAAGATCTCAAGATTTTGATTTGAGCTCTATTCTTTTTTAAATATATGATTTTTTTTCGTAATAAAAGTATATGACTACTTCTGCAATAGAACTTGTCTCATGTTATTTGGAAGTAACTTTTATCCACCTTTTGCTTTGGTTATAAAGTTGGTAAAATGTGTAGAATATCTCATACGCAAGAAAGTGAGCTGCAGAAATCAAGTGAACTATTGGTTCCGCATTATTTTTGAAGGTAGAAATAGGACGTAAATAATGTAAAAACCAAATGAAAATGACGGATCGTCATAAAATGGTTTCAGCTTTATTTTTTGCTTTTTTTTTCTCTCCATATTATTCGCTATTTTTTTTTCAATTTTCATGCTTTTTAAAAACTGAACAATTTTTAGGGATATTAAAATAAATAATAAAAGATAAAATTATTAAAATTAAAGCAATGGAAAATTTTGAATTAAAAATAAATCTGAATGATGTTATTTATTTAATGATTTTAAAGAAAATTGAAATTAATGAAAATATTAACAGAGATATATATAATTTTTAATTGTATATATTCAAATCAATTAAATATGTTTATTTAATTTAAGTATATCTATTAAATATATAAATAGTAAAAATATAAAGAAAGAGATATTGGGGGAAAAAACAAAGGGAATTCAATTGGAAACAAGAAATGCAAAAAAATCATATCTAATTGAGATGCGGTTAAAGGGAATATAGTGAATCTGCTTAGGAGCAATTTATATATTATCAATAACTTATAAATGACAATATAAATCAAAGAATATAGGTAGAAAAATGAAATACGTATTTTCTTAAACAAAAATAAATAAATAGTTGAATTTAATTATGAATATTTTTCTGTCTTACTAAGATTGCAGCGACATCATTGTGTTGATAATAAATATGTTTTCATTATAAGACTGTTATTTAAAAATATAACAATACAGTGGAGTTAATTTATTTGCATAATTTATTTTTTATTAATACTTACAATGCAACATATAGGAAGTAAAATCCATCATAAAAAGGAGTTCATGCGTATATCTCTGTGAATGGATGAATTTTTAATGGCGCTGCAATTTAACATTTGAGCATAATAATATAAAAGTAATCAAAGTTGACCAAAACATTACCTTAAGCAAAATGAAGCAAGTTATTAGACAAGAAATGCTACTTCCTCCCAATCAAAATGTGACAATTCTAGTATATCAATATCCTACATGCATAACTTCATCATAATAACAAACATGCAATTTGAAAAATGATGCAAATATAAAACAAATGTGGTAAGTAACCAAAAGATTTTCAACTCAAGTGACACATGGAGAGTTGCATGCTAACATATGTGATTTACCAAATGATGCTCTTGTTGAATCACAACTTCACAAGCAATGAATGATTATGTAGGAAATACACTCCTAGCATCAAGTAGCAATGAGATGAATATTGTGGAACAAGGATCCCTATTTAGCAATAACATAGAAAAAGTTCACCCATTTGAATCTCCCCAAGATGGTGGCAATAGTGGACTATCATGTTCTCTTTCTCAAATAGAAGAGTTCGTGCATGAATTTGATGATAAAGATGAATATGTTTTTTATTAGTTGGAAAATTTAGTTCAAGATCAATAGTTTTGGCTCATCTAAACAGAGAATTATGTAATGCTACTAATCTTATTGAGGATAAGATTGGATGATACTTATCATTACAACATCTGTGGGCTTATAGGATTGCTTCCCAATGCTATGACCATAACAACTTGTGTATCGAGGTCCACATTTTGGTATTTACCCTCTCTTACTTTTATTAAGTTTTAGGTATGCTAAATTCAATTAACTCACGAAACTATTTGATGTATATACACTTATATTATTAAAATTATACAAACAATTTTTAACATTCGTAATAACTAATGGAAAAATGGGAGACAAAACCTTCCATATATCCAATTGATTTGACAATCATATAAATCTCTTGCAATGTGCCAATTGATTTCAGAATATTGCTTGGCAACACTTGAAATCTGTCCTGCTTTAGTTCTTCTTATATATTTTAATATTGAGTAAAATACTCTGACCACCCTTCTGTTTTATCTTAATTACACAGACCTCCCTTCTATTTTGATAACATACATTTTAATCCAAACCATTAACACCATTAACGAATATTCAGAAAAGATTCTTTACGTACATTTTTTAATTAAAAAAATATTAGAATAAACCTTGTTTCCTACTTTACCCCTCATTATATTAAGTCTGTAGTTTATCTTTTAATATTAATATTTATTAATAATCTATTTAATATTTTTACTAAATTTAATAAATTAAGACATAACTTTATAATTTTATTAAAAATACATATATACAATTACAAAACATTTTTTACTAGTATATATTTAAAACATTTCATCACAAGTAAG
The DNA here is from genome assembly GCF_004799145.2 of Neltuma alba. Classification (NCBI taxonomy): domain Eukaryota; kingdom Viridiplantae; phylum Streptophyta; class Magnoliopsida; order Fabales; family Fabaceae; genus Neltuma; species Neltuma alba. Next base: position 9,597 of record NW_021633839.1, read on the forward strand.
TTTAAATAAATAAACAAGATTTATTGTAAAATAAAAATTTGTATTTATAAAATTTATAATATGGTAGTTAATTCAATAGTATAACAAAAAATATTAAAATATTTATTAAAATTATTTTTTTAATTTCAAATAAAGATGTATGATATGTCATTAAATGATAATTATTAGTAATATTTATATTAAGAAGGGGGTAATTTGGTCAAAATAATGGATCAATCTTATGATTTAATGGTCAATTAACGAATAGGTGGATGAGAGTTGAATCTCTAAACTAGAAAGGAGGTTTGTGCAATATATATTTTGATTTTAAGGAAGGTCCATATATGTTTCCAAAATAAAAGAGAAGTCTTTGTAACTTAGGTTAAATAGAGGGGAGGTTGATGTATTTTACTCTTTAATATTATAGAATGAAATCACCCTAAATACATATTAAGGCAATTTAGTTGTCAGCAACCAATTCAAGTCATACCTGATCATTTGGGAAATTATCACATAATGCAATTATAAGGTAGAACAACTACATATTAGATTAACCAATACTCAAATTTTATTCAAACATGGAATGGATGGCCACATGCAATTATTAATGCTCTTGCGGCACTTGATGACCTTAATTGCGAACATCTCAACATCTTAGTACATACAATGATATTAAAGACATATGAGACTATGGATCTAATATATTAGTGGTCATATAGGTTGCACTATAATAACAAATAATAGGAAATTCTTATTATGTGATGTGCACAATATAATTTTAACACAAGATTCCCAACACGAATATGGGGTTTTCTGGGTTTAGCAAAAGCATTTGTTCGTAAATCGAGATAAATTTCTCTACATATTTACTTTATATACTGTAAAAGCGTTTTTAAAACCATAGTTTTGACTCTATCCAAACACCCCCTAAATTTTAATTATGCAATGCAACTGTAATCATGCGCAGAGAAAACCTCTTGTGCTATATAAATTTGGCTCATACGAAAGTCCATAAAAAGATGCATTAAATATTTTCATACATATAGGGTACAACAGATATCTAGTACATTATTAGTGGTACATGCCTATCTCCAAAAATCCAAACCCCAAAATTACATTAATAATGTCACACCTGTGGGGTATGTCCATTATCAATGCAATATGATCCCAAGTGTAACAAATTATAACATTTGTATCATCTCTAGGACAAACTAAAGTAATTTCAATCTCTAGGTTCTATCAGGAACTAGTGAAAATGTCTGGACTTAAATTAAGCTTTTATGAGGTGTCCAGGGGCAAAATAATAGTTTTGGGGTAGATTTATGCTAGAAATATAATTGGGAAAATTACACTCAGGTCCCATAGAGTACAATTAATATAAAAAAGGTCCCACGAAATCGGGAAATGATTCTGAAGTCCCCAGGGACCTGTGTGTAATTAATTCTAATTGTGAAATTACCTACTTACCCTTGTTAATTTTATTGCAACAATTCGTTTACAATCTCAACAGTGGCTGTTAACAACCCAAGAAGACATGATTGACAACCTCGGCAGTACTCATGACAACTCACTTTGTGGAATGCCAGGGGCGTTGTTGAGGTTGTTAACCACCTCTTCTCGAGTTGTTAACAGCCACTGTTGATGTTGTAAATAGGTTCTAATTTTATTTACAATCTCAACAATGCTGTTAACAACCCGAGAAGACGTGATTGACAACCTCGGCAGTGCTCATAACAACTCACTCTGTGGAATACCAGGGACGTTGTTGAGGTTGTTAACCACCTCTTCTCGGGTTGTTAACAGCCACTGTTAAGGTTGTAAATAGGTTCAAATTAACAGGGGTAACTACGTAATTTCACAATTAGAATTAATTACACACAGGTCCCTGAGGACTTCAGAATCATTTCGTGATTTCGAGGGACCTTTTTTATATTAATTGTGTTCTGTGGGACCTGAGTGTAATTTTCCCAATATAATTTTGCAGCTATAGGGCTAAAAGAAGATTTCATAGATTTCCTAGGGTCAAGAATAATTTCCAAAAACATTCGGGCTAAAATAAAATAATTCTTCTTTTGATGACGTAAGAAATAAATTGGGAGAATTAAAGAGTGTGACCAATAGGGAGTAATATTTATAAGAGATGATAATAAAAATTAAAATTATTTAAAAGGACTAAATATGCCAATATAAATCTAAAAATACCATATTGTTCTTATCCAAATCTCCTATATTTTTTTACTATATTTCCTCGTGCATTTCATTTTGTAAAACTAATACGAATTAATGAAATTTTTTTACTATATTTCCTCGTGCATTTCATTTTGTAAAACTAATACGAATTAATAAAATTTACTAAATTAAACTTGATTTCCTTCAAAACTTACAACCTGCGTGAAAAATTAATTAAGAAAATATACAAACATTATTCAGCCAAGTAAAAGTTAAAGTTTATTTTCTAAATAAAAAATAAATTTTTTTATAACCATCACAAATTTTAGTTAAAAATAAAATTTATTATATAATTTATTATATACGTAATTTTAAAAAATTTAAAAATTTTGTATAATTTATTTTTTATATTTTATAAGAAATTTATATTAGATTTAGAAATTAAAAACTCATACAATAGTACGAAATTTAAAGAATTCAGATAATCTTTTATAATTTTATACAAAATATGTAACCATGATTGCCTTTATTAGACAATACTTAATCATAATCCGAAAAATATTCTCAATACAAAATTTCAATAAATCATATATTAAATCACAATACAAAAAAATGATAATAAGGTTTTTCTTTTCTTTTTGTTTTTTGGGGAAAATGATGATTTTGTATTATCTTAATCTACTAATTAATAAAGTATTAGGTAGAAATTTTAACATATTTAAAATTTTTTTATTTTAAAAAAATTATTTTTTAGCGATATATCCTCTTGTTGTAATTCGTTCGAGTGAAATACAATTTCTTTTATATATGTGTTTCTATGTGTGTACCATATAATTAGGTGGCTTTTGTTAAATGGTTTTGAGGAGGGGTCTTATAAAATTATAATAATTATCTGAATTCTTTAAATTTCTTATCATTACATGAATTTGTTATTTTAAATCTGATATAAGTTTCTTATAAAATAAAAAATTAATTATACAAATTTTATTTTTTATATAATAATATAAATTTTAATAACATTATATAAATTTTATTTTAAATTAAAATCTGGGATAGTTTTGAAAATAAAAATTTACTTTTTATAAAGAAAATTAATTTTCACATCACTGGACAATGTTTGCATTTTTTTTAATTAATTTTTGCACAGTTTGTAAGCTTTAAGAAAAGTCAAGTTTAATTTTGTAAAATTTAATAATTAATATTAGTTTTAAAAATAAAATGTAGGAGGGAATATTAGAGAAATAGAAGGTTTGGAGAGGGACAATATGGTATTTTTAGATTTATATTGGAATATTTGGTCCTTTTAAATAATTTTAATTTTTATGATCCTCTCTCATAAATATTACTCTTTATTAGTCCTTCTCTCTTATTCTCCCAAAAAAATAATTCTAGGAGATCATTGCAATTGCTGAAAGTAAGTGTTTTTTTTTTTGTTGAAAAAATTAATTTGAAAGTCCTTGTAATTTTGTTCAATTTTAAATCAGGTCTCTATAATTTTTTTTTTCTTTTTATTAGCTCCTTTAACTTTTTACAGCAATATTCCTTAGTCCTTACTGTTAGATTTGATTAACAATGTTAAAAATTTCCACTAGCCAAACATGTTTGATGAAGCTCTTTTCTTCACAATCATTCTTACGATCCCCTTCCAACCTCTACATAAAAACCTTTCCTTCCTCGCTTGCAAAGTTAGGGACCCTCTCTGACTTTTTTTCTGGCTAAAATATAATGATGGATGGAGTTTAGAAGACTTTAGAGGATGTCACTTTTACATGCTTTTGTTTTTCAATACTGGTTTATTGCTTTTGTTTTTCTATCAAGTAAAAATCTTTTGATACTCTATCCTGTGCACAAAAAATATTCACACAAACCTCCCCACTTGTTAGCTACAGCCAACAAACTAAACCAAATCTGTTTACAACGATGATTACTCACTCTCTCTCTCTCTCTATTCGTGTGTGTGTAATATTAGTGAGGTCAAAAGAACTGTACCCTATCAAATTTGTGGCTTGCTAATTACATCTATTCACTTGTAGTTACTCACTCATCACTCTTTAAGTGAGAACTCTTAGTGTTCCATTGAAGTTTTAAGGGCCTTTGTTTTTTGTGTTTGAAACAGAGCGAGACATAGCCTTTTACTTAACAAAAGTGCTAATCACTCCAAGTACTAAAAGGATGGTTACAGTTATGCCTAGAGACTGGTCATGGTGGGTTCGGCACTGTCTTCCACTCCTTCCACCCCGTCTCTATTTGCCTGCAAATTCATCGAGGAGCGCCTTCTCATCGATTCCCTCCATCACAACTGCCTCCAAAATGAACTCAAGTACATGGCTCTCTTCCCCATATCCTCATATATTCTTCAAAATTTTTACATCTTCGATAACGGCGATTTCCTCCGGTGTTCTCTAGCTCTGCGAGCTCCTAGATCTCCTTGACCACATCATCGATCGTCCCTTGCTTAAGACTGGAGTCGCTTCCACCATGAAGTAGCTCCTCGAAGCAACTGTGCATTATCATTTGCAAGTCAGGAGTATGGTGTGGAAGGATATGATGTTGGGCACTGAAAAAAGGGGAGAGAAAGAGCGTTCGGTCAGACTTACACTTAACGGGCTAGTGAAAACAGTGTTACTCAGTATTTAACCGCAACGACTGATGTATGGAAAGTAAAAGGATGTAATAAAATGAGGGGGGGATTTAGGGACCTAATTCAAAATTAAGTTAAATTACATGGACCTTTAACTGGCTCATAAATTGTTCTGGGCCCAAACTTAATCAGCCCACAGAGTCGTAAATGACCACACAGTTTCACTATTCGTGTTGTGATTTTATAACCATTTAACCTAGCATTTTTTTCGCAGTACATTGTAGTGATAAAGATTACAAGAGACAGATTTTAAAACGAATGGCAAAGAAATTAACCTAAAACGCAAAAAGATATGGAAAGAAGAAAGTACTACCTTTAATTCTTAATATAAGAGCTAGTTGAAGGTTGAATATGGTTTTAAATATAAGATTCCAATCTTACCAACAAATAATTTTAATTAATCATCCAATGTACATAATTGAAGATGATAGTTTAGAAAGATCAACATACATATGATGAATAGCTAACTTAAATAATTTTATTAATATTCTTAAATTAGTTATATAGCTTTTATATTAAGCAAAGGTAGCATATAACAGCTTTTGTACAAATGATGTTGTTGCGAACATATCAAAAACTATAATGCCTCGTTTGGTAGGATGGAAAAGCTTTTGATAGAAGTGGAAGTAGAAATGGAAGTGGAAGTGGAAGTGGAATTGGGCTGGAAGTGGGCTTTAAAAGTTTGTTTGGTGTGATAGAAATGAATGTGGAATTGATGTAAACTTTTTTATTAAAAAAAAGATAAAATGTGTGAAAGTAACATAAAAAGACTTTCTTGCCCTCATTAAAAAAGTAAAAAAATAAAATAGAATAATGAAATTTCTCTTGCCCTAGTCGCTCATTTTGGCCCAATTATCTCCTTCAACAAATCGCTACGCCTCACGTCCTCTGCCTCGCATTCTTCGATTTCATATTCATATACTCCACAAGGCACTGCAACACCATCAATTTCTCTTCCTCCTTGGCCTTCGTTCCCTCATCTGTGCCAATCTAAATTGAGGATGAAGATTTGCCCCCGTAAGTTTCTGCGATTGAAAACTTCTCTTTTTTTCGGTAGAAGAACTTGTGAGTTTGTATATTGCTTTTTTTATTTTCATCAATATTTATTCATGTTCTGATCTCCTGGGTAAAGGTTCAAGAAAATAATGGTTGGTTAAATGAAAAGGAAGAAATTAAAAAAAAATAATTGTATGGTGTAGTATACGTTGGTACAGAGAGCAGGAGTGTCGAACTATTCTAATAAGTTGAACATATATGACAGTCCATGTTAATCTCAATGATAAATTATGCAGGAGTATTGCTTTTCATGGTTACTATTATTAGTTAAATACTGTTTTAAGATTTAAGATGGTGTTTCTGAAAGTACTTTCTTTCACTATTATATATTAGAAACTGTTTCATATATTAAAATTGGTTTGAAGAGAAATTTTAATTTCTAGAATTGGTTGTTTAGTCTCAAATTGTAGTTATTTAGTGCTGATGGTTGAATATAATTGTTGTGATTAGAAGGACTTAAACTACATATATTTCCCTTTATTACTATTCTGACTTTATTATTATGCAAGGATATGGCAAGAAATCTTCACTTATGGACTCCTAAGGAGGATGAGGTCCTAATTGAATGTTTATTAAAGTTTGTGGAAGAAGAAGGAAGCTTGATGGCTGGAAATGAGTTCAAACCATATTTATTTAAGAAAATAGAAAAATTGATGGAGGATGAGGTTGATGGGTGTGGGATAAAAGCTATGCCTGACATTGTTTCTCGGCTAAACAAACTTAGACAAGATTGGATTATGATATATGAGATGATACATGATACACATAATTTGGGATTTCAGTGGGATGCTGAAGAAAAATGTATCATTGCAGAAGAGAATGTATAGAATGATTATATCAAGGTAAGCCCATAGATAAAATTATTAATAATTTAATGTGAGCAATTTGTAATTACTTGTTTTGATCATTTATATAGGTCCACAAGAAAATTGGGAAGTTACGTGGAAAATCATTCCCTCATTTTGATGCTCTTAACATGGTGTTCAACAATGGCAAGATTGTTGAAGAAGATCCACATATTTATAATGAAGTTGTTAATGAGTTTGAAATGCTTCATGATGAGGTCTTGAAGGTAGAAGGAATAACTGATGAGGAGCGCCAACAAGCTTATGTTAAGTTGGTTAGAGATGATGAGTTACGTGTTATTTTTTCTCATCTTTCACTTGATGCAAAGACAGAGTTGGTGATAAATCTTCTTAAATAGAGAGGTTTATGGGATACAAATTTTTTTTAGGCATATTTATGTTACAGTGTAGCTTTGTCATTTGACTTTAAATTAGATCAGTGTGATTGTTTATAATATATTTTCTTTTCATAATTATACTGCACAAATATTGCACCAACAAATATATCAAAATCAAAATATTAAAAATAGACCACTAATTCAGACAATATATTTATAATGACAATTAAAATATATTACAGCATAAATGGCAATAATATACATATCCCATTATATTTTCTCAACTAATTAAATCATATATTTTCATATTGAATCAAATCAAATGATAAGTCATAAGATCTTTTATAATTAAACAAGCATTAATTATATCTAAATTATTCATACAACAAAACAGAACATTAAAATTAATAATTATATCTAAATTTAGATAATATATTTATAATGACAATCAAATTATATTATAATATAAATTGCCATAATACATATCCCTAATATATATTCTCGTATATATTATAATTTAATTGCAATCTAGTTGATACAATTGAAGTCACTATCTTCCAAAAGAAGATTTGAACATAACCGACCAATTAGCACAAATGGCCATAGTATATATCCCTGCATATACCAAAAAATAGATGGCAGGGCCTTACTTACAAAATATACAAAATACATGGCCAATAATGTGTAATGAAAATATGACCTAAAGCATTGTCACCATCATTTCTAGCTACGCAAGCACCTTACGAACCATTTCTAACTTTGCCTCATATGGAAGGCTTGAGAAGATAGCAAGGGTATTTTCATCCTTGTTAATTTTAAATAATGCATCATATATCTCATGAGAAGATAGCTCCTTCAAATTGCATAACTCATTATAAAGAGAGTCACGTTTTTTATCTAACACAGCAACCCTTGCAAGCGTCTGAACATGAGATCCTAAAGTTGCCGTAGCTTCTTGAATCCTTTGACAAGTAGTAGTCATTATTTTCTCAAGCCCTTCCATGTAAAGGTCATCACGATCACTACTGTTTCTTCTCGTCTTCCTACTTGCAATTGTAGCAGTATTGGCTTCTCCAATTGAAGCAGCAATTGAAGGCTCTGTTTCTTCTCCAAAATCAACATCATCATCAATGTTTTCTGCATCAAGTTGTGGGAAAATTTCACTTTCATCAAGTTGATCACCTTCCAGTCCAGAAATTGACCCTTTTCCAGTAGCTCTATCTTTTCCAAATATTGTGCATAATGCATTAAAATGGGGAAAAGTTTTTCCACGAAGATGTGAAGCTTTTTTGTTGCTCTAGAAATAATAAAAGCAAACAATATATAATAAACTTTCACATTTCATGATTTATAAAAAAAATAAACATTAAGTAATAAAAATTACATTTATGTACTCATCCCACACCACCTTTTCAACTGTAACACAATGATTTTCTGGATCCCATCCAAATCCTGATGTATTAGTTCCATTAACCATGTCATATAGGGCTTGCCAATTCACTTTTAACGTCTTCAACCAAGATCTAATGTGAGGATCAGCCTTAATGCCACATCTAGGAGACTTTTCAGTCAACATTTTCTGCAATTAAGTAAATACTCTTGTCTTAAAACCATTATCAGAAATTAAACAGCCCTGTTCATGAAGAACTAGCAGTGCATCAACAAGCAAGGCATCTTCTTCAGCTGTCCAAACACGTTGCTTTCCTTTGGATGATCCCTCTGCTTCCATTATCTATACAAGAAATTAATAAAACAGTAAAATGACCCATGAAAATTGTTGTTAGTACCATCCTATATAATAGTAAATTCAACTATAAAACAAATATTTTCATTTCACCAATAACACAATACAAACATTAGGCCACTCATAATAGAAAAGTGACATGTAATAAGATAACACAAACACTAATCCACTTATGTAAATAAATTACAGTTCCGCTACATTCATAACTACTCATCTACTATCCCTATGTCTCATGAAGTCAGCAAACATTTCATTGGCTAATGTCTCACGAAAATTGCCCCATGCATTAGATGGCTCAATTGTCAAAATAGGTGGAACATCTGTGTTAGATATATCCATATCCATTTCTTCAAATCCAGCCTCAAGAGGATCTGATCCTTGTTGACGAATCAAATTGTGTAAAAGACAACAAGCTATGACTATTCGACAATGAGTTCGAACAGGGTAAAATGAAGGACTTCTAAGAATAGCCCAACGTAATTTTAACATTCCAAAGCAACGCTCAATGACATTGCGTGTCGACGCATGCCTCAAATTAAAGCATTCACGTGCATTTACAGGATGTCTTCCATCTCTCCATTCACTTAAATGGTATCGTTGACCTCGATAAGGCACAAGGAATCCTTCACAATTTGTATACCCAGCATCTACCAAATAGTATTGTCCTACATGAGGAAAAATTTAAATTATGAGAATGATAAATAATTTTAGAAAGCTATCAACTTACTACAGAAATAATATTTTGGAAGACCTTCAAAACAATACAGATATTAATTTTTCCAAGTATATACAAAAAAAATAACATTTACCTTGAGGCACTTTTAAGTTTCCATTTCTTCTATTAATAGCATCTCTCAAAACTCTCCCATCAGCAGCTGACCCTTCCCAACCAGCGAGAACATATATAAATTGTGCATTAGGGGAGTAAACACCAAGCACATTAGTAGTTATTTCTCCTTTTCTATTCCTATACCTTGCTTTGTCTTTCATAGGGACTTTTACTTTAACATGGGTACCATCAAGGGCACCCAAGCAATTCTGAAATAACATCCAAATAATGATATTAGTACAATTAAATGAATGATAAAATTAATTTACATAATTTTGTAATCAATAACATTATACCTTAAACCACTTCCACTTCTCGTCTATTGAATCCTCGTGAATCAGTTCAGGTTTCTTAAACAGCTCCTTAGCCAATCGCATCATAGCCATTAAGACAATATTAAAGTATCGACTTATAGTTTCACCAGACCTCCCAAAATAAAATTGTACAACTCTATTCTTTACATGATGAGCAAGAATATGGAGAAACATTGCAACTTGCTCATCAACCAACATATTATTAGTTGGTTTTAAACCACCTTTTACATCAAGCATGAGACATAATTTGTCAAAAGTAGCCCTATTCATTCTAATTTAGTGAAAGCAAGTGGTATCACTGTTATACACTAGATTTCGAAGATGAATTCTCCTAGAATAGAAGTCCACAGTGTATTGATGACGAGGAATTCGTCGTCTACGCATAGAAACAGTGATACAGACACTCATAAAACATTGATACATAGCAAATACAACATGCAATCACCAAACCAACAGATGCACAATTAGTTCACTTGTTTCAGGTTCCATGGCTATATAAAAAAACGTAATAACATCTTAGAAAGTTGAGTTACAAGGAGTTACAAAATCCAATTCAATTGAAAGAGTTATAAGGAGTTGCAAAAACTAATAAATATTAAGAAAAAAATGAACCTAACATAAGACTATGAATAAGAGCATGGCAATAAATTCACCCAAAGTATACCAAAAGAGTCAGAACTTTCTAGTTTTGATATATATGCTATAGCTTTGGTAAACAATAAGTTTGTCATGGTTTTTTTTTCATCTTTTTTTTCTTGGTTAACTTACCTATGCCTATTCAAGAGTCATACCAAATGCCCACACTGTTATTTACAAATATTATAAATTATTACGTGTGCTATTGCAACTTGAAAATTTTTATTGTTCATGCTACACAATAACGTGGGTCCTCATAAATCAATGAAAAATGTGTGAATTAACAAAACAGAACTTAACAAGCAGTGGGAAAAGTTGTATGAATTAGCTCACAAATCTACACCTAATGTATTCTGCCACATATCAATCTTTTGTAAATGCTTAGAAGTAATTTAACTTCTATTTCTAGATTCTCAATTTTTAATGGGAGTGTTTTCTGATTAAAAAAAAATTAGAAAGCATTAGGGGTACGGTAATATTTTTTAAGAGGTATCAACCATAGATGCAATTAAGCCCCACAAAACAAGAATTAGACAATCAAGAATGAGCTTCAAACAAAGCCTAGAGAAATTCCTATGAAAAAGTACAAGAAGAAGAATGTGCAGAAACTAAATCTAGGAAAAGCATATCGATCAAAAAAATCACCTTTGTCTATTATTCTCCTCTTCAGTGCTTTGTCGACCTGCGCTCCTACCTTCGCTGGAACTTCCGCTATGCTTTGCTGCGATATCTGCTGGTCTTCGCTGTGTCTTCAAACGAGCCCTTGCTTTCTCCCACCAGTTTGTGGGATGCGGAAAGACAATTGAAGATGAGAAAATCATATGGTTTCTTTTTTATTTGGAAGAGGGGCAAAGTTGTCCATATATTTCATAAGTTGGGACAATATTGTCCAGAAATTTTCACTTCCATGGAACTTATATGGGTTCCACCGGCCTATCCAAGGAACTCACTTCCATCATTTTTGATGGAAGTGGGTTCCACAAGGAAGTGGGTTCACACAAAACAAACAGCTCAATTTATAGGTTCCACTTCCACTTCCAATTCTTTGGCCCAAGTTCCATCATACCAAACGCAGCATAAGGGTTTGTTTGGATTGCCGTTAGGAATGGTAAAAGTATATGGGGAAGCGTGAAACTGAGGTTTGTGACTTATTGTGACTCAAAAGCTTATTTGGATAGGGCTTCTTTTCTAACTGACTTATGGGAAAAAGTAACTTTTCTAACTAACTTATCCAATGCAATCTGGATCAACTTTTCTAACTGACTTATGGGAAAATTCTGCAAAGCTTACGATCTAATTAGTTATATGATTTCATTTACTTTAATTAGAGACTAAATGAATTTTAATTTATATTCATGTTTGTCTTTTATGTATATTTAATTAATTATCTACAATGTGTTTTCAAAATTTTCTCTGTAACAAATATTTTTATTTTATAATTTCACAAATAAACTATTTATATTTTATCATAATAATTTTATGTATTTTTTTAAACTATTATCACATTAAAAACATAAAATTTCAAACACTACTATTCAATAAAGTTCATGCCCTTTTCAGTCATTTTATAACTAAACTAACTTCTCTATTAATCATCCAAACAATTTTTAACTTTTTCAACTGACTTTTTATAAGCACCTATCCAAACATAAATCGCGTTACTGAGCCGTTATAAAAGTCAGTTAGACTATAAGTCAGTTTTGCCCAACGCCAATCCAAACATACCCTAAGTGGATGCAAAAGAATTGAGTAACGTGGCTTTTCGATTACTGAGCCGTCAGGGGCATTGAAAGCTTGCAATTAGAGAATGATGAGAGGGCCCATTATTAACTTGTCACCTTTTACTCCTCTGGTCCTATTTATAGGGCAGAGAGAGAAGGTTTTTTTTTGTCCTATTTATAAGTCACTTTATTAAATTTTTACCATGAATTTACCATGTTGTCCTGCATTTATTATAGTATAGATAGTTATTTTTTTTTGAAAGGGGTATATATTAAATAGGGGTAAAGTTGAAAAGTTGCTATATTTTAATGAAGACTTAATGCAGTTTAAGGTTTTTCTTGGTCTGCGTAAAACTTGTTGGAAGTGCCTTATAAATAGGACAAGAGGAGTATCTTGTAAATTTATGAACTGACTGGCACTTCTCTAGTTTTTGATGCTGCTTTAACTAAGATGAGGCAAGTTTGATCTAAACTTGGAAATCTGGGTTTGGATTGTGAATACACCTGAAGCTAAGAAGCTCATGAACGAATTTGAGCTAAGATTTATGCTTGCTGTAAAGCTGAGCCTAATTGGCTCTTATCTTCTGGCGGGAACTCTTGAATGTTATGGCCTCTTATCTTGTGAGTTGTTGATTTACCTGATGTGTCTTGGAACGCACAGTTCAGAATTACTGAACCAGTGACAATGCAACTAGCCATGCTACTCATGTTTTTTATAGTACTTAAATTCCTATGGCGATGGAAGTTTTGTGGAGATTATTATGGGAGAATTTCGTATGTTCGTGGGTTATTTTACTCCTAAAGTTCTATAAGGATTGATTCATGTTTTCGGCCTTTCTTTAATCAATAGATCTGCAAGACCTTTTTCCCCCTAACCGGAATCATCTTTAAATCCGATGACTATCTTCTGCTACTGGTCTGATTCTCACTCCTCTTTTATTGCTTTCAGAAGGAATTTGAGCTGCTTAGCCAGTCTAGTTTGATTTTATTTGAAAGTTGGGATCGATTTCTTAGAAATTTAGGGTAATTGTTCATAAATATCCATGTACTTTCACATGTAAATTTTGATTGGGAAGTGTCTGATGTATATGCCTGATTGATGAGTGATGACAACTTAACCTCCACATTAGGTTTTGTGTTGAACTCCAAATTACTATTTTTTCAATTTTTCATGTATTTTAAGATTAGTGAATAAAATAATAATGATAGTAGTTGAGTTAGCTATTAAGATTAATTAATGTAAGCTTAACCTATTTACCAAATAGGCTAGGCTAGACTTTATATAGGTTAGGTTATAGGACCTGATAGAGGCTTAGCCTATTTTCACCCCTAAAGTTAAGCTTTTCTGAAACCTCAATTTATGTCCCCCCCACACTAATATTTTGACCAACAATCAAAGTACAAATTAGACTAATCCAAATCGATACATGACGGGAACCATTAAGATTGACGCTCTTGACCTTAAAGTGTTGTGTGCTCAAGAGATCGAACTCGTAATCCTTAGTTAAGTTAAAACAGCCTTAGCCATTTGATCCAATCTTATGAGATTTCAAGTTGTGTTTCTTTAGTATTGATAACTTCCAACAACTTGAAGTCATTGATGTTCTATTCATTGAAAAGACATCCTAACTTGAAGTGACTGAAAGTTATTTCTTGTTTTGAGAAGTTATTCCTTAAACCTAAAGTTAAAATAACTGGCAGTTGGTACCATGCATTCTCAATAACTTTTTAATGACTAGAAGTTATACCTTATATTGAAAAGCCAGCTTCAATTGACCGGAAGTTATTTTCAAGTCAAAACTTTGATTCGAAAATAGTCTCATAACGTGAGTTGATCAGTGATAGCCAAAAGTTATCCCTATGTTTTGTGGTGCTAAACTGAAATCAATTTCAAGTGACTACTAGGTTACTCCCACTTCCAGAAGAGAACTCGAGTTTCAAACTTGCGTCACATCTTTACAAATGACTTCTACTAATCTTCAAATCTTTTGGAACTTCATTCTAAATTATTATTAACTTACATTATCAAAGGAGAGATGATTATCAACAAAAGGAAGCAAAATTTAATGCACGCAGCAACAGCTCTTCGACATCTCCAAAGTTTATCAAGCCTCATTAATTAATGGACAAAAGGATTTGCATTCAAGTTGTGGCACAACAAGCAAAAACAAACGAACTAATCATTAAGTGCTGATATACTTTTTTTTTATACACATTTTTTGGAGTGCATAAGAGAGGCCGAGGCCAATAGCAAGAATTAAAACATTGGGGATTGTGATCCCATACCTTCTTTCTGAACCAGGGCCCTCATATGTTGAGTTGCCGTGTCAAGCAAAGAAGCAGCTATAAAACCCCTCTTCGCCATGCTATCGGCAATCATATTGCGATCTCTATGTACAAAATTGATTTGTACGTGCCAGCTCCTCAATAAATACTGTTTAATGTCCAAGAAAGTTAGTACTGCAAGTGGCACTCAATAAGCATTGCCCATTCTTCTGCTTCATGGGCACTACAATTCCCGAGATAATTTGAGAATCCAGCAATCCAAGTATCTTGATAATCTCTAAAAAAAAAAATTTTTTACACACGCTTGCACAAAAAAAAAACAGAGAACAAAACTAAACTCAACTGCACCTAGCGACCTAAGCATCATCCGCACTGTTTCAGAGCGTAAATTCTCTAGAGCCATTGCTTCATTCAGAGCATTTTTCGCGAGAGCATCAGCCATCTGGTTATCCTCACGGTGAATGAGCTATAACTCAACTGTCCAAGACCGTTCGAGCATGTTCTGAAGTTCTTGGATCACAGCCCCGTCGTCGTGCAAGCTGCTGACACCACCGGAGATAAGATGAATGGCTTTCGAAGAGTCACACCGAAGAACTATATCACTTTCACCAATGTCCCAAGCCCTTTTTAGACCCACACAACTTGGCAATTAGGCTATATCATCTTGGTTTCACTTATGAAGGAAACCTTCAACCAGAAAGTTACCTTGTATTTTAGGACACCAGCTCAAGCAACTTTACCCTGGAGCGCTAATATACTTTGTTTATATTCTATGTTCTTCAGCGTTTATTATTATCAACCTATCTAAGAGAGAGAGATAATTTACAGTATTCATTTATAATTTTGGAGAGTTACTCAAAATGGTTACATTATACTACCGGTCCTTAATATAAGATCTTGTTTGACTTTTATTTTGGTCCTAAATATAAGACCTCAGTCCACATTGTCTCTCATATTTATGTATTTTTGTCCAAGGTAGTTCTTTTAACAATGTTAGTTATAGCCAATACAGTTGATTAGCAGGGATATTTTAAGAAAGATTACACTTATTTATTACAAATAACTAACTTAACTTATTTCTTTAATATTCTTAAATTAGTTAACTAGCTCTTATAATTAAGACCAGAGGTAATAACATATTAAGATTCAAATCCCATTAGGGAGAAATATACTTATATTTAATGCCAATGAGCGTTTGTTTTACCATCTCAGAAGTTTTCTTTTCATACAAAGGAAAAAGGCAACATGCCTAAACAAAACAAAGAAATTAATCTAAAAAGGGATTCAAACTACCTTTCAAGGAAACTTTCTTAAAATGCCCCGAGTAGTAATCCAGATCAGAAGAAGTGAATAGTCTCTCTTTAGTTAGAGCATCAGTAATATGGTTTAATTTTCTAGAAATATAGTGAGCTTCAGATCCCAAGAGTTCTCAGAAGTATTTTTTATAACAAAACTTGTATCACATGTTTATCTCATACATTATAAAATTACTTCTAAAAAAAATAAAAACTAATCCAAACCTTCTCAAGATCCTTTCTTCTTTTTTTCCCCCCGAGATTTTATGTCTCTACTCAGCCGTCCAGGCAGCGAATGATACTTAGCTTGTCGTGACAAGAAATAAAAGGAGTGGATAAAATCAATGCAACAATATAAAAAGTGATTTGACTTTTTTTTTTTTGTATTTCTACGATTTTAAATGTAATACTGTAAATTATACTACTCTTACATTTAAAACAAGGAGGAGTATAAAACTAAACGTTTAGATGTAAAGAAGTCATATTAAAAAAATATTTCTAATATATCTCAATAATTTTGGCCGAAAAAATTGAACTTAGTAATTTTTAAATCTAAATCAACAATATTATATAACGATTATTTGAAATAGCTTATAAATAGTTTTTAATAGTGATTTGCGAAATACAAGATAAATATGTAAAAATAATTTTATCTCGATTTATGTAAAACATGTTTATAAAAAAAATTTTTGGCACGTAATGAATGATGTATGAGAGAAGGAAAAAAATCGCAAGGACAGTAACGTGTGGAAAATTTGCCCACGTAGGGGGAATCTTCGTTTGTAGATTCTTTAGTATGAGCCATTTTCCAAAATCTGTGGGGCCCTTTTGCCCTTTCAGAATTTCTCTGACGATAAGCATTTGAATATTGCCGCATTGTTATTCACATATTGACTTCACGGTCGCCCCCCGGGGCAATGATTTCATGTCCTTTTATTTACCCACGACTTTCCACGTCTTCATCATCAATTAAGAGCCGCTAAGAATTCCAAATGCTAATAAAGTCTTCTCTGGTAAAAAAAAAAATGCTAATAAATTCTCACATAAAGAAAAGTGACTTTGCTTGGGAACTACTCTCTACATATTAATATCCACGCATTTCACCTTTCTGGCGTGGCTGTTTTTGTCTCCATCATAACACGCCAATTTATTATTTATAATTATTCTTTTCAAAATATTTATTGAGGATACTTAGATAAGGTTTTTTCAAGACGTAATAATGACTTCTTAACTTGGTTACAAGAGATCTGTATAATTTTCCACGAGTATCATCTGTGTAATCCATTTATTTGATATAATTAGCATTACAAAATATAATCTTCCTTACATTATACAAGTCCAACTAAATATTGGAATCAACAATATTTTACATTAGGATTACATATAATTTCTTTTCATGGAATCCATTAAATAGGCTAAATGTTATTTTGCCCTTAAAAGTTAAAAGTATTTGTGAAGAAGATGCGGGTATCTTTTGACTAAACATTACTCTTCTGATCCTATTTATAAGACACTTTCAACATGTATCACACAGGCCAAGAAAAACCTTAAACTGCATTAACTCTTCATTAAAATATAACAACTTTTCAACTTTACCCCTATTTAATATATACACATTTCAAAAAGAAAACTATCTACACTATAATAAATGAAGGACAATATAGTACAGTCATAGTAAAAATTTAATGAAGTAACTTATAAATAGGACAAAAAAAAAAAACCTTCTCCCTCTGCCCTATAAATAGGACCAGAGGAGTATATTGAAAATGCTTCTGGTCCAAAAAAAATATTGAAAATGCTAAAAAAAAAAAAAGCAATATCACTCTAATCATTAATAAATTAATATTGATCATTCAAAAATTAATATTAAGTGTTAATATTTTTTAACAGCAAGAGCAACGCGCTTCAACTTTAACATGGGAAAAAGAATTAAAAAAAGGCATGAAATTATGATATTCTCATTCAGGAATCTAACATCTCAAAATGATAGTAAACGAAGTAAACCCAAATTGAAATGTTGACATTTAAGAAAAATTATAAAAATACCCCTTTATTAATTTTTTGAAAAAGTTTGGAACCTCTTACAGTCTTACTAAAGCCCTCGCCGTCGATCAGTTGTTGGTTGCCAGCTTGCTGAGGGCAGAGCTCTGACATTGACTACCGGCAACGTGGCTACCGGTGGAATTTTTCTATGAGAAATTTTTTTTTTTAAAGTGGGAAAGTGGGATTGCGGGGATTTGATCCCCAACCAGATGGTTGCCCAAATGATAGATAACAACCGAGCCAAAAAAAAAAAAATTTAATAATATTTTGACGAAAAAAAAGTTAACTCCTTCACTTTGACTCCAACTCATGACAACTATTTATCTAAGAATAACAAGTTTTGATTGTGAAATGATAAATCTAAAATTACGATTAACACATTCTTTTTGTAGATACATAACATGTGAATTAATTAAAAATGACAACAATTTATTTGAAAATAATAAATCCTGTTTGTGAAATAACAAGTCTCGAGTTTAGATTAATAACACTTTTATAAATTATAAATATTATAACAAGTATAATAAAAAAGGTTTTTTTTATTTTTTTTCAAATTGTAGATAAAGTATTTTTATAAATTATAAATAATATAACTATTATAATTAAAAAGTATAAAAAAATGTATTATTAATTGCAACTCAAGACTTATTATTTCACAATTAGGATTTGTTATTTCTAAATGGGTTGTTGTCATTTTTAATTGATTCACATATTATGTATTTAAAAAAAAAGTGTTGTTAATCCCAACTCCAAACTCATCAAGATTTCTTATTCCCACATAAATTGCAGTTACGAGCTTAAACTAAAGTAAAGAAGTTGATCTTTTTTTCGTACAACGATGTGAGATTGTTTTTTGGTTCAAGGGAGATTGTTTTTTGGTTCAAGGGTTATCCGTTATTTTGCTAACCATGAGGTTGGGGATCAAACCCCCCAATCCCAATTTTCTTCCCTTTTAAAAAAAAATTCCTCATAAAAAAAAACCTCCCATTGGTAGCCATCTCGCCAATGGCCAGTGCCGGGGCGTCAACGCCAGGTAGCCAGCCAGCTGTAGGCAATGGCCGGTGACTAGTCACTATCTCCTGTGAGGGATTTCAAACTTTTTTAATAAAATAATAAAGAGAAATTTTTGTTATATTTTTTCTGAATTTTATAATAAAAGAGTTAACTTATATGTTTTTTTTCATAATAATGTTAACAAAGTTTCTTAGCTTAGTGGCTATTTATTTCTCTAGCCCTACTTTCTCCCACTTTAAAAAAATTCCTCATAAAAAAAAAAACCTTCCATCAGCACTTACCTCAATAGTAACATTTCAAAATAATAGAGAAAAAAGTAAACCCAAATTAAAATTTTAAAATTCAAAAATATTAGACAAATGCATTTATTTTTTTAAAAAAAGTTTGGAATCTTTCACTGGAGCCAGTGACCAGTCGTCACCAATTCTTAATATAAGATCTATTTAACTAACTTAATTACATTAGAAAGTTAGGTAAATTAGTTAATTATAAAATATGACGTGTTTTCCTAAAACATTATAATTATCTTTCTTAATATTTTTCCTCCTTCTCCTACTTAATTATCGATTTATAGTTGAGGGACTATCAATATGACTAATTTAGAAAAATAATAAATATGAAAAATGTGTCTTATATTTAGGATTAAAATCAATTTAATAATTAAATTATATATTAAGGACCTTATGTGTATTTTTAATTAACTCACATGTGTGAATATAAAATACTTAAAAATAATAATATTATGCTTACTGACCACACTAAATTTTAGTATCATATTAATTTCTGCTCTCTTTTATTATCCTTCTTAAATTTGGATATACATCAACAAATTAATACTCATTAAAACTATCAAATATCCTATAAAAAGGACAAAAGTATCTTCTAAAATATGCCTTATATATGTCATCCAAAAAAAAAAATGCCTTATGTATATGACCAAAAAGAGTATTAGTTAATGATAATATTAATTTCTAATTTTGATGGAAAAATTATTGTTCATTTTTTTCATCAAAATGAATTAGTTTTAAAAATTTCGTTTCGCTTTATTTAATTCATTTATCTCATCATTTTTCAACCTTATCACTTTTTTGAGGTGAAACATTAATTCTTTTTATTTTCAAATAAGTTTAACTACTTTTTTTGGTTGAATCCAAATTGTTCATTGTCAGTAGTAGTGACTAATCCTCTCACACTGTAAGCTTTTTGAAGGAGTTTTAATACTAGCTACGAGATTTTCTCCATACACAATGTTAGGAATCAAACCCCTAATTAGATGCTTAATGAACCTATATAAATTAAACTACGTAATCATCCCTCCTTAATTTTTAGGATTTCATTAGGAGTGACCCATAACAAGTGATAATAGAGGGAGTACATATAAATATATAATCGATCCAACAATAATTAATCATAAACCTTTTGCGCCAATTTTCATGATTCTAATTCAATAAATTAGTTAATATAATTAACTAATTAATTAATAAGATGGAGCATTTACTATTTAATCAGGGGATCTCATAATTGAAAAGAAAAGGCACGTTTTATTTATTTATTTATTTATTGTTAATTCAGGGACTCCAATGTCCGAGGCAACTCCTTTGATCTCTGGCGCGTGTGATCGACCTCAATGACGAGCGTGTCATTCTCACGTACCAATGAGGCCAAACCGACGTCAAAATGTAAGGTGTGGAAAATTTGTAAGCATGTTTACGTTTTTTTATGTTTTAAAAAACATTTGATGAAATAAATTTGTCAAATACTTTTTTAAAATATTTTTTTATTGTTAAAAACATAAAACTGTTCTCAACTTCGTTAATGACAATATTGATTTCTAATTTTGATTAAAAATGATTTTTTATCAAAATTAAAATATGCTTTTCTTTTTATTTTGGTTGATAGTATGCCATTTTAAGACTTGCATAGACTCTTATTTTAATTTTAAAACTTCGCTTCATTTACTTAATTCATTCATCTCGTGATTTTCAAGCCGAATCACTTTTTTAAGGTGAACCATTAGTTTTTTTTTCCTTACAAATTTAATGACTTAATCTTGTTTTCTTAATTTTTATACTAAAGTATACATTTAATTTTTTAACTTTATGTAATGTTTCAGTTTAGTCTTTTAATTTTAAAAAGTATACTTTCAGTTCTTTAACCTTAAAATTATTACTATTAAATAATGATTTTTTTGGTAATAATCATAGTTATTTTGAAAATTAAACTTAATATTATAGCATTTAGTAATGTCTTATCAATATTTAAGATTTAAGAGCCCAATCTCATTATTTTTTGTTAATAATTCTGGGGTTAGAAGCTTAAGTTACTTTTTAAAGTTAAAAGATAAAAAAGAAACTTTATACAAAATTAAAGGACTAAAAATATACTTTAATCTTATTTTTACTCGTGATTAGAAGTGTGCTATAAAAAGAAATAGATAGACATAAAATCATCAATGCAACAATATAATAGGTAATTATAAACCGTTGGTGCCAAGTTTTATGATTCTAATTCAATAAATTACTTATATAACTAATGAATTAATTAAGAAAGTTGAGTATTTACCACTAGTCAGGTACTTAATATAGGATTTAATTAGGAAATTAGTTTTGTCTTATGTATGGGATATATTTCACATGTTCATTAACTTTTTTCAAATAACCTATTGATATTTTCTCAAACAATAATCAAGTAGAAAAAGGAGAGAATTAAAAAAATATGATTAGAATGTAGTATTTAATCATATCGAATTACTTAATTAAACTAATATTTTTAATTTTTTAAATTAATTAATTAAGTCTTATATTATAAATCAAAATAGCATTTAATCAGGGATCTTAATTATAATTGAAAAGAAATAACACGTTATTACTTCTTTTTTTTGGGTCTGGTTCAAGGACTCCAATGTCCTTCGCAGCTCTTTTGATGCCTGTGTGGGAAAGTTTAAGAAATTCCCTATAAGCACCTTTTATGTAAATTAAATAAAACTTTTTTTTACATACTTGTTTTGTATTCCGTAAATTACTATTAAAAAACTACTTATAAACTGGCACATGTGATCGACCTCAATAGCGAACTTGTCATTCTCAAGTACTACAAATAAAGCCAAATCGACGTCGAAACTCGTGGTCTGGAAAATTTGAAAGCATATCAATTCAATCAAAACCTCAACAAGCTTTTGAATTAATATATATTTATTATAAATAATTAACTTACTAATTATTTAATTTGATAAATCAGTTTCTAACTTTTATAATTATACTGAAAGAGTAGAATTAAAGACCTTATGAAAACTAAATAAAAATTACAACTTTGAAATTGTAAATATAACAGCTTAAAGTGCAAATTTAAAACTTATAAAAGATATGTTAATTAAAAAATTTGCCGCTTTAAACAGAAAAAGAAAAAAAAAAAAGAACACGAAGTCAACGTGGTCATTATGCGTGAACCGTTTGCGGCATTTCACCAAATTCAAATGCGCATAGAAATTCTGCGAGGGCGAAGTGGACCCCACAGATTTGTTAGATAATGGTTTTTATAATAAAGAATCGACAAACGTCTTCTTTTTTAACCAAAGCTCAAAAAGATTCAAGATGCAAACGAGAACTCACATACAGACAAGTGACTTTGCTTGGGGACTACACATTAGTATCCAAACATTTCACTTCTTCTGCCGTGGCTGTTTTCGTCGCCATCACAATTCACCGATTTATATTCATTAATTATTTATTATTATTCTTTTCAAAATATTTATTGAGTATATTTGGATACTAGTTGGTTTTTCAAAAACATTAAAGGTCATTTCTTTTCCTTAAAAGCATTTTTGAAGAATCATAACCATTCAGGAGTATTTTTCTCACTAATGTCACACCGAAAATGTTAAATTTTTTTTTAAAAATAGTAATGTAACCCTAATTATTAAAATATTAACATTGATAAATAAAAAAATTAACTTTATTATTGTTAACATTTTTCACTTTTAAATACTTTCATGGCGATATTTTTTTCCCTAATACGAAAGTAGGTTAGATGAGTTGGGT